>NW_023502121.1:0-277363 GCF_013396075.1 Fusarium subglutinans | reverse complement strand
ATAGTTATTATATTAAGGAATTATTATATCTAAGAAAAGATACTTTTATTTTATAAGCTAGGCATTTTAAGTAATAGATTACAGATTATAAAGCATTTACTATTTAAGGTTAAAAAGGCTACCTACTAATATACCTACTATAGGCAGAGATATTATAAAGGCATCTAGATAGTTGGTTTAGTTCTATATTTTAGTATTACTAATAGCTTCCTTAGTAAAAGGTGCTAAGAAAGTAGTATATAGGAGGGAAGTGCTTAAGGGCTTAGTAAAGGCCAATTGTCCGGAGATTCAGGGTAGGTAGGTAGGTAGGTAGGTATGCTAATATTTTAGAGGATGCAATAACATGAAGTTCACCATATTAGATCTATATTCTTTTCTTAAAAGAAATAACCAGGTATTGGGTATGCTACTCATGTTAAGCTGTTTACCGTCGTGAAAAGCTATAAGCATGTTTTGACAGTGAGCTGTTATCCTGCACGTTCTCAAGCTCAGGAGTACGGGAATGCGAGGAAATAACCAAAGAGGCAAACACTCGAGATGCAAAGCAACTGTACCAACAAAAGAGATCGAGTCCGAAAAAGCTTGGCTTCCTCGCCATCACGATGTGGCGGTTCTGGTCGAATCTCACTGAAGCTCCGGAGATGAAAGTGCGGAAGAGGCCACCCCGCATCCGCATCCGTGACCGTAGCCGGCCTTTTATGGGTCAGGAGGAGATTCGGGGGCTAAAAACGGATGGATGGCGGGATACCGAATAGCGACGGAAATCAGATCTGATTTGAGGCATATGAGTTTATGACAAGGTATAGTATGCAGTCATGAGACGATGGAAGTCTTACTAGGTATCAGTCACCGGTCAAAGCATTTTAGAGAAGAGGGACAAGTCCTTGCAAAGTAGAGTGTAAATGAGGCAATCTACGTACGATGTCAGAGCCTCAGTGGAGAGTCGGTCCATCTGTGGACAACTGCATCATTGATAACAGTTTCCGAGTAACAGTTTTCCCACAGTTGACGACTCCGTAGCGATAATTGGAGCCCAATTACTCAATAGCAAGTCGATTAGGTACGGTTGCTGTGGTGTAGTTGTAGTTGTTACGGCATCAGCCATCCAATCCATCTTAAGCATGTCCCCCACTTACACCATCGTCAGTATCGCATCGCATCGCATCGCCTCGGACAATGTTTCCCTAGAATGTTCCATTCTTCTCCAAGAAGACAAGTCAGACTAACTCGGTTTTCTCCCAATTGGAGTTCCTTGGAGACACAGCATCACCTTTAATTTTTCTATTTTGACAACACAGCAGCATACACCTAAAGACGGAGATTTGTACCGTAGCTGCCGTTGACTTGAAGAGGTTGGCGGCTTTAACCCCGCTCTGTGGGTGCCGAAAGAGGCAACCTTGGAGACCCCGCCTGAGGCAAGATGACCACACGCGATTGGTCTACAGCTCTAGCTAGTTCTTATCCTCCACTTTGTCCTTCTCGAGCTCTCCCCCAGTCAAACCAACACCGAACACCGAGATATGCCCCGTATCATGGACGAGGAGCTTCTCGCCCATTTGCCCATACTTTCCTCTTCGAGTAAGACCCCTCCAAGTGTGTGGTCGCACGCGTTCCCTCCTCCTCCTCCCCCTCCCCCGCTCTCTATGGCTGCGAGCGTGTTAGTTGGGACGGTATCCAGCGGGTTACAGGCCGGTCGCCGTGAATTGTACAGACCACAGACACTCAGAATAGCAGCCTGGCCAAGTACCTGATAGAATTGACAGCTCGATATTCAATGTCCGGTCTCGTTACGGCTGCCAGTTTCGGTGCTTGTCGCCTCCGCAGAGAACCTACCGAGATGGAGAATGCTTCCAGACTTTGACGCCCACAGCCGATAGAGTACTCCATAACGTACACTCATGGGACCCCCCCCTCAGATGCCGACACCTTCGGGGTTCGCGGGATCGATGGAGATTCGCTGTCTGAGAGACACCGGCTCCTGCCCGTGCCACGGTTCCAGTTCCGTTCATGGCGAGAACGCAAGCATTACAGCGCAGCACTACGGTGCTTGTGCGAGTGCGTGAGACGTGGAACCTTGGCTGTGCCATTATTTGTCTTGTGTCTCTAACTGTGGAGAGCATGCCTCGTTGTAACAGGCTCGATCAGACGCCCGTGTCCGTTACTTGGTGACAAGATACATAGCCATGGCGCGTTCATTTCCAGAGCATAAATATCTAGCATTGGACCCTCGATATCCTGCTTTCTCTCCTCCTCACTCTCATCATCATCATCATCTTTCTTCCTTCTCCTCTTACTTCTTTCTCTACCCAATAAACCCTTCTCACAACCGCCAAAATGGTAAGCATTCCTCTTCATCTATAGCTCTATATCCTCTTGAGCCTCAACTAACACATCAAACAGGTCAAGGTTCTTGCAGTTCTCTACGACGGTGGCCAGCACGCCAAGGATGTATGTCTTTACCACTTTCTTTATTCCAACCCAATTCCTCTTGATTCTCTGTCAACTATCTCCAATGGTCGTTGATTCTACCTCTCAACTCTCATATCTACCGGCAACCACAAACAACTCCCCACACACCATCCCTCCGCGCTTGTCGATCTCAAACGCGGGGAAATGGTCTCACTACATGAGAATCAGCCACTTCCAGCCCAATGATGCGGGGCAACGTCTGGGCAACCTGCAAAGACATCGAGAAGTGATAGTTGGGTGGCATTGTTTAGCTTGTGCCACTCTTGTGGTATACACTGCATGGGTCTGAGCAACAATGCAACCCAAATTACACCCAGTGTCTGAACACTGCATCACCAACCCCTCACCTCAGTCACTCTTCAAATCACTTCTCCTTAGCCAATTGGTTTCATGACAACTAACCTGTCTCATAGCAACCCCTCCTTCTCGGTACCACTGAGAACGAGCTCGGTATCCGCAAGTGGCTCGAGGACCAAGGTCACACTCTCGTCACCACATCTGACAAGGACGATGAGGGTTCCACCTTCGACAAGGAGCTCGAGGATGCTGAGATCATAATCACCACTCCCTTCCACCCTGGTTACCTGACCGCTGAGCGTCTTGCTCGCGCCAAGAAGCTCAAGCTCGCCGTCACTGCTGGTATCGGCTCTGACCACGTCGACCTCAACGCTGCCAACAAGACCAACGGCGGTATCACTGTTGCCGAGGTCACTGGCTCCAACGTCGTCTCCGTTGCTGAGCACGTTCTCATGACCATCCTCGTCCTTGTCCGCAACTTCGTCCCTGCCCACGAGCAGATTGAGGCCGGTGACTGGAACGTTGCCCACGCTGCCAAGCAGGAGTTCGATCTTGAGGGCAAGGTTGTCGGTACCGTCGCTGTCGGCCGCATTGGTGAGCGTGTCCTCCGCCGCCTCAAGCCCTTCGACTGCAAGGAGCTCCTCTACTTCGATTACCAGCCCCTTTCTCCCGAGAAGGAGAAGGAGATTGGCTGCCGCCGCGTCGACACCCTCGAGGAGATGCTCGCTCAGTGTGATGTCGTCACCATCAACTGCCCTCTCCACGAGAAGACCAAGGGTCTCTTCAACAAGGACCTCATCGCCAAGATGAAGAAGGGCTCTTACCTCGTCAACACTGCCCGTGGTGCCATCGTCGTCAAGGAGGATGTTGCTGCCGCTCTCAAGTCTGGTCACCTCGCTGGTTACGGTGGTGATGTCTGGGACCACCAGCCCGCTCCCAAGGACCACCCTCTGCGAACCGCCAAGAACAACTGGGGTGGCGGTAACGCCATGGTTCCTCACATGTCCGGTACTTCTCTGGACGCTCAGATCCGATATGCCAACGGTACCAAGGCCATCATCGACTCTTACCTCTCTGGCCGCCACGACTACAAGCCTGAGGATCTTATTGTCCACCAGGGTGACTATGCCACCAAGGCCTATGGTCAGCGTGAGAAGAAATAAATGTTTTGAGAAAATGGAAGAAATGATTTGTACATGATGATGAATAGTTTTACAACAACTGCATTATAGACGCGGGTCAAAAGTAATCAGCGTTGCAGATAATACAATTTGTTAAAGTTCTACCTCTTTTTGTCTTGTCTTCAGTGATCCCATTAAGATGCCATGAAATGTCTACCTTGATCTTTTGAGCTACCAATTATTTTACTTGATGATCTCCATCAAATGGGACTAATGTTTGGGGCAAAGGCTAAATTTATCCTGATCCTTTTAACATATGATAAATACTTGCGTAAAAAAAGGGCGATAGTTAACATAACATATAGATGAATCACTTTTGGCAAAAGAAATTACATGTGTCCTATCTTTTGATTCCCCTTGTTAGTTCCTATAATCGCTCAACAATGTAGTAGTCATGGAGCTGTCTGCATGTCAACAGCCATTTTACACATTCACTCATAATGACAACAGCCAAAATGAAGCCAAGCAGAAATGTTCTGCTGTTCTTTGTCTTTTTGCCTTGCTATCAATACAAAATTTCTCGCTATTTTTGGTATGCTTCGTTATGAGCCATCAAGCGCTATATGGCTGACCATAATTTTACCATTCATGACATGAATTCGTTGCCAACTCTCCCGATCCATGCTGTATTTTCCAATCATTTCCAGAATTGCCACCACTTCTTTTCCTCACTGGGCTGTCCTCTCCGTCTCAATACCTGCTCATCTCGCCCTCTAATACGCCAGAAATAAACAGGCACACCAGCTACCACGAAGAATACGACGGCGATAGTCTGGAAAGGCTGTGCAAAGACAGCACGGCTGAGGAGGAAGAGACTAACGCAGCAGAAAATAATGGGTGTCGTGATCCACGTCTTGTACGGTCGTACGAGTCCTGGCTCTCGCACACGTAGGATGATCAGACCCAGGACTGTGAGGAAATAAAATGTGTAGCCTGCAACGCCATAAAAGGTGACGAGGGTGCTGAACTCGCCAACAACTACGTAACCAACTGTAAGGACAGCGTTGAGAATGAGTGCATAGACTGGCGTATAAAACAGTCCAGCATCTTCATCGCCAAACATTCTTCGCATCTTACGCGTGAACCAACTTCGTGTACGCTGCGTGCTGAGCTCGTGCTCGTGTGGGCTGCCCCCAATACCAATAGTGCCAAAGATCGAAGGAATGTAGCCCTCTTTGCCAGCTACATATGCCAAACGGCTAGAGGTGAAAGTCGAAGAGTTGAGGGCTCCGAAACAACTGGCGCTAACTATAAGTGCGAGAATGAGTGAGCCTACGGAACCAAACACTCGGTTGCCAAACATGACAGCTACTGTATTGGACCCGTCCATGCTCTCGAGAGGTAGGACAAGGAAGTAGGCGATGTTAGCTAGCACATAGCAGAGGATGACGAGAGGCATGGCTGTGTGTATAACTCGGGGTAGGTCTTTAGTTGGGTTCTTGAACTCTCCAACGACGTAGTTTGTCTAGACTAGGTCAGTAATCGAGACTTGCAAATTTGACTGATGCCACTCACATTGTCCCAGCCATCATATGCCCAAAGACCGGCATAGAGGGCTAGAGCCCAGGCAGACATGTCGGTCGATGTGTTTTCAAACAGCTGATGCGGCTTCCACTCAACTTCCGACTTGCCCTTGAGCGTCTTTCCTGTAATGGCAACGACAACGCCAGTAACCGTGACGCCCAGCAAAGCGATGAATTTCAGGAACATGAGCGTATCGTTCACACGCGTGCCGAGCTTCGTAGACACACAGTTCAAGAACGTTACAATGAACAGTCCTACAAGCGCAACAGCCTTGTTGATCCAGGGGCTTACGTGCTCGGCGTCAGGACCGATGAAGGCTCGAACAAAGTATTCGCCCATGATGATGGCGATGATAGCGGCACTACCAGGCTTAAGAACCAACATGGCAACCCATGTAAAGAGGAAGCCTATCACCTCGCCAAACGTCTTGGCCAAGTAAACTTGAGCGCCGCCATTGAGAGGGATCGCTCCTCCGAGCTCAGCGTAAGACGCAGCGCCTGTCCAAGCGAGTATACCCGCGATAATCCAGACGAGTATCGCTGCACCGGGCGACCCAACTCTTGTGCTCACAGATCCTGGCGAAGAAAAGATCCCTGAGCCGATAATAAGTCCCACAATCAGCGACAATCCGTTCAAGTATGTCAAAGTCTTGTTTTTCTCCAACGACCCTCCTCCCAAGCCGCCGCTCGGTCTCGATCTTGATGTTGGTGCTCCAATGGGAGCGTAACCTTCGGCACCAGCCGTAGAGCTTAAAGGGAACATGTTGGCAGAGAAGTCAAAAGCTGAGGATACTGAGTAGGATCGATTCATCCTGTTTGCAGGATTGGCACTGTCGAGGGGGTCATCTTGTTCGAGCGACAGTCTCCGCGACGACGATATGCTGGGCCTTGACGAGATCTCTGTAGCCCCCTCTTCGTTGAGCTGACTCGAGCTAGCCAAGGAAGCGAGTTCCAGCGAGTCTCTCGTATTCGACGGGAGTCCGTAAGGCCGCGCCATTGTGGTGTCTGTGTAGTTGTCCTTTCCCCCTCTTCCCAGCCACTAGTTAATCGACCAATCCGCCAAAATCGAGGAACCAAGAGTATTCAATTCGTGTATTTCAGCTGTTAAAGACCAATGCGCATCGCGGTTCGTTGTCGCGCAAATTTGGAATGAATGTGTTGAGCGATCGACGGCCGAAGGATGTGAGGAAGCAAGATCTGTGACGTAGAGATCTTGGTGGTCGGTAGTTGTCTTTGAAGCGTTTTTGAAGCAGTCGAGGTTAAAAAGACGGGGTATAAAAGCACAATTAAGAAAGTATTCGTATTCGTCAATAAATTGAGTTATTGATTGAATATTGATTGCTCATGAACTCTCTTCTTCATTCAATACCAAAAAGGGGCAATGTTTGCTTCGTTATAGTGGAACAGGACAAAGAAAGAGGGCCAAGTTGAAAAGATAGGAGTCGACTTTACCCAACTCATCACAAGGAAGCTTCTTTGTCAATGCAAGTGCTGCTTCGCTTTTCCCTTCCGCGTATAGATCAAAAACCGATTCCCACTCTAAGGTAGCCCAGCCCCTTGCTCTATTCGGTGGAACCCAGCCACTTGCACCGCCATACTGATTAGTCACTTCGTTTACCGTTAACGTCAAGTCCATGATCATCGCCTTTCCAACAACCCTTCCAAAAAGCACTATAACACCATGGGCTCCGACGATTATGCTGCTGTCGGTGGCGGTGGTGCCCTGAAACTCAAGGGTGCCAAAATACACAAGAAAAAGAAGAAGCGCGACAAGACCGATCTTGAAAAGAACCTCGATACTGGAAACAAGGACGAAGAGAAGAGAATGAAGAAGAAGAGCGAGAATGGGGAGGAGCAAAAGCCCCACGATGAGGATGAGGAGGACAAACCCGAAGTTCAAAAGACGGAGGCTCAAAAGCGCCACGAAGAGATAAAAAAGAAGAGGGCTAGTCTTCCATTCCCTTCTATTATTGATCTCATGCTAACAAGTCTATAGCTGCTCAAACTCGCAGAGTCTTCAAGCTCGCGGCCAGAACTCCTCAAAACACATAAGGAGCGTGTCGAAGAACTCAACACTTACTTGTCCAGACTGAGCGAGCACCACGATATGCCCAGGATTGGCCCTGGTTAAGGATGTCAGGTCAGGAGGCTGAGTTGGTGGCGAATTTGTGTAGGCGGATGGATTGGAGTTGCTGGCGCTTTTGGTTATACCCTCGAATTGAACAAATATTCCCACAAATGGCATCTATTGCATTGACCTACGGCGTTATCAGAATCGGTCACGCCTGGAGGCGCGTAATGTTCACCCCTTGCTGAGCTCAAGGAACCAAGGCCCTCTGTCAAAGAGAAAAGGGCAAGACCACTACGCACAAGATGACTACATCGATTTGTTTGAAAGGGGAGAATAAACTCGAATATGCAAACTCAAATGCTTGTATTCGCTCATGTACTATGCATTTTTAAATACGATCCATGTTCGGCATATATGCTGGACGCCATTAATGAACCAAATCTCCCCCAAGATACAACCCGTATGTGGAAGTTCTTGTCTATTGATTAATCCCGTCTGATGCTGCCCCCAAGTCTATTATCCTGATTTTATACCCATGAAGAAAGGACCGTGATATTCATAAAGATGAACCCATTCTGAAGTAACTGGTGCCCGCAACGGGACCACAAGTTCGTTCGCCACGGGATCCGCGTGACATTTTCGCTGGATGTAAGGTGAGGTCGAGGTGTCAATAATCCATTTACAGGAGAATGAAACCACCAAAGACCATACCCACGACTGCGCCAAGAACTGAACCGACGGATCGAGGAGCGGCGTTCTGAAGGTCAGGGCTGCCAGCAGTAGCTTCGGCCGAGGGGACAACTTCAACCCAAGAAGTCGAAGTCAGTGTTGTAATGCCACCATCTGCAAGCGTAGAAGTGAAGGTCTTGGGCACAGCACTCGAAGTTCGTCTGGTACCTGTTCCAGTCACAGTGCTTCGTTCAGACTTGGTCTCACTCGCGCTTTCGGCATTGTCTGAGGTTCGTGAAGCCTCGTCTGTCCGAGTTGTGGTTTCCTGATCTGTCCTGATGTTAGCATATACGCTCAGACGGTAGCCGTTTGCAAAAGTGTGTAGTCAACGCGGAGGCAATCAATGGTCAAAAGACATTTTCAATTTTTGGCGCACTTGCGAAAGTCACGAAGTCGAGGCATCAGGTTGTGGAGGTGGCACGAAACAGCAATATCACAACAGGTTTGGGGAGTTGGATTCGCAGCAATGTCCCTGGAAAGAGCCCTATTGCTGCTCGTCCGTCCCACATACCGGTAGTCGTCTCTGTCTCCTCTGAAGCCTGGGAGGCTGTTTCCGACTCTTGAGTTGGCCCGGAAGCTGACTCAGAAGTTGAATCGGAGATGACAGTGGTAGCTTCGGCGACAGTGGACGAGGGAACGGTGGCAGATTCGATAACAGTGGAAGTATCATCAAGGGCGGTGGATTGAAGGGTCTCACCCGAAGAAGCCGTCTCGGACGGTGATTCAGAAAAAGAGGAGGTATCAGGCAAAGAAGTTCTTCGAGTAGACGTACTGGCAGCAGTGGAGGTTGCAGCACTAGGAGCAGAAGGATTGGAAGTTGAAGCACGAGAAGAGGGAACAGTCTCAGAAGGTTCCTCTTCCGAAACGGACGTACCAGTGGCAGTGGCCTCGGAATCATTGGTGGTCGATTCAGGGGAAGAGTCCTCAGTGGACGAGGGTCGGTTTTCCGTGGTCCTGCGGGTGGTTCGCTGTGTAGAAGCAGCGGCTGTGGATGCAGGCTGAGTAGACTCCTCTTGAGATTCCGTGGCAGAAGCAGATGCTTCAGTAGCTGAGTCCTCGGTAGGTTGGGCAGTGGCAGAAGGTCGGTCTGTATCCGGGTTAGAGGTGGGCTCCTCAGGTTCTGAGCTCGCAGGGCGCGAGGGTGAGGAAGGCTCACTGGTGGCAGATGGCTGAGTAACTGACGGTTGAGCCTGGGTGTTTGAGGCCTCTTCTGTGGCGCTGGCCTGGTCGGTTGACTCTTCAGCGGTAGCGGAAGGCTGAGCAGCAGTCTCGCTAGCACCGTTTGTGGGCTCATCGGCCGTAGCAGTGGGTTGCTGTACGGTGTTTGAAGCACCACCAGAGGCTCCGTCTGAAGAGCCGCCCGAGGGAGCATTGGAAGCGCCACCAGAAGCGGCATCGGTAGCTTCAGTGCCCTGCTCTGAATCGGTAGGTGCTGGTGTGTTTTGTCGTCGAACCATCTGGGCCATGGAATCGGAAAGATTTGGTCGATGAGCGTTCATGCCATGCTTTCCAACATCACCATGGCGGAGATGTCCAGGGCAGAATCGGGTAGCGCCTCCAATGGATGCTACACCGACGCCCAGAAGACAGCAAGCGGCCAAAGCAATCAAGGCCTTGCCAGCTGGGGATATCCTTCTGGTCTTTGTCCTTGGGATGGTCTGGGCAGATTCCGAATCCTGGAGTAGTGCTTCCTTTGACGACATGGTCCTCTCTTCTCGGTCAGTGCTCAACAATCCTGCCTCCATGCTGTAGTCGTTCTTGGTGTCGACAGATGCCATGATGTAGAAGTGAGTGAGGAGGTTTTGAAGGAAGGGAGAAGGTTGAGTTTTGTAAGTTGAGCAGGGTGATATCAGGACTGAAGAAGACTGGAGACGGATATGCAGAGGACCTTTAGCGGCTGAGAATAGTCCAGAATTGCGGACCCAAGACAGATGGCAGCTTTTTTTGGGTTTGCTATTTGGGTACGGTGCGAGAGACGACTGGCTGAGAGCAGGTGGTGAAGCTGAGGAGGCGAGATCCCAGACGGTGAGTGGTGAAGACAGTGCAGCAAGCAAGCTAGGGTTCAAGAACGTGCAGACGACAAGCCGGCCAGAGGGGTGGTTCCCTTTATCGATGATGATGAAGAGTGTCGTGTGCCAAGCAGACAGGAGGTGGCTCTAGCGTACGAGAGAGGAGTCTGCTCGGTTCTATGAATGGAGACACAGCTGGTGATGTGAGGATGAGAGAAGCAAAAGGGACCAAGAAAGCGAATGGTGTGCCGCCTGCCGGTAGTACTGTAAGCAATTGGCAGTCGACCGAGGCGTAGGCGTTGCGGAGTGTGAGCGAGTACCTAGGCGAGGGAGTGGAGGCAGTGGAGGCAGTGGAGTGAGTGATGGGTGTTACACGAGCTGAGTCCGTCACGTCAAGCCAACTGCGAGATTGAACTCAAGTTCAGGGCGAGGAAGAGGAGAGTTTGGTGTGAAATGCGGCCTTTGGTGGTGAATCGTGGGTAGATGAGGGGATCTGTTCTGTCCTGTCCTGCTAAAAGCCCCGAGACCTAGACCTAGACTAGGTAGTCTTGGCAAGAGGAGGCTGAGCTGCAGACAACTATCACAATGACCCAAGTAAGCTATTTTCTTATTTGCTGCTATGACTTTTGTTTTTTGTCTGCTGAGTGGCAAAGGCCAAAGGTTGTTGGAGATCTAGACAAAAATCGCTATGCGTGTTTCTTTTTTAGGCTTGGGGGAAGCCGCTTGCAGTTTTTAACGACAGCCACCCGGGCACTAGACTAGTAGACAAAAAGCTAGGCCCTCGTCTAGCGCTTCTGTCGTCCCGCCAAGTTCAGCCCGCGGCCGGCTACACCTCCGCCGACTAGAAACCCAGTCGCAGAGACCAGAGAGAAGGGTAGAAGGGCCCGGGGAGCCTGGAAGGGATGGGCTTTGGTGGAGTTTGGGTGCCCAAGGGCGGCTCAACAAGGCCTGTCTGCCTGTGTAGCCCTCATTTCTCGACAGTAAACACAGTGGAGGTCAGTCCAAGACATGAGGCGTGCTGACTGCTTGACCTGAAGTTGACCAGAGATGAGCTGAAGCGCTGACTGTCTGATAACAAGGGCACAACTGCTCATTCTTGGAACATGTAATTGCTGTAGAAACTTAACAAAGGTTTCAGCCATTGTTTAGTAATTTTTGGCCGATACAAGCTGGGTCATCAACAGAAGTCGGTTGTCACAATTCCGATATACCACCTTTGGTATGGTTGGGTATTGGTTCTTGGTTACAGGTGTTTGTTCGGCTTGATCACCATCTAAACGGTTGCACGAGTATTTTTGTCGATAGGGCCACCGTTACCACATCCGTTGACCCCTGGCACCTGTCCTTTCGCCGTTGCTCAGACGGCGGCGCCTCATCAACCCGTACATACGCCGCCAAGATACGAAGCTTCGTGAGCTTTGTGATGTCACTGTGGATGTAACGGCAGACGGACGGGCTTGAATAAGAGGAGCATTGTGTGATTGTCTCCGTACGAGCCCATCGTCCTGCTCTTCGTATTCTTTAAAAAGCTCCTGAGACCCATGGGAAGTATGTATGTATGTATGTCATGTCAATTGGCACATTGGTGAGGGATGGTAGAGTAGAAGGGCAAGAAGGGGTGAGAAGTCGCGTCGTTCCCAGGTGAATACGAGGAATCGCCATACATAAAAAGCTGAGCATAGAGGCGGGTCAACACTTCGGGCCCAAGCCATTGGTCCCAAGATGATGCTTTTTTTTGCCCGCATGGCCCCGATCCTCATTCCATGTTTGACCCACCGGGTTAGACCCCTGAACCCTGCCCCTGACCTTGGGTGTTGTCTTTCCATCTTCATCTTCTCTTATCCAACCCTTTTGGAGCATTGGTCGTGTCTTGCAACTTGGGGCCGCGATTGTGAACGCAATCAATTGACCTGGTCTGGCGTAAATGTACACCACAGCAGTATGATCGCCCATGTGCAGCAATGATGCATATCGACCGTCGAGCAACTTGTCTGCTTGAAAGTCCTTGCTGATGTTTTGCCATGAAGCATTGTTCCATGATACGCCAAGTTAAGACTTGTAATGGTTGCTCTTAATTGTCGTGATAAGC
Source organism: Fusarium subglutinans (assembly GCF_013396075.1). Lineage (NCBI taxonomy): Eukaryota > Fungi > Ascomycota > Sordariomycetes > Hypocreales > Nectriaceae > Fusarium > Fusarium subglutinans. The sequence continues at coordinate 264,995 of NW_023502121.1, read as the reverse complement.
GACCAGGTGTGATATCTTTCAACTCTGAACTTGATTTTTTGTGCCAACTTCTTTGTCCGTATGATGGATCGACAAATTCACCAACTGCGATGGCGATGGGGAATTTCGGTTGATCCTTATTTTTGGTGCTTTTTTGTCATGAGATGGAGAACGGAAACGCGCACAGTCCTTGGCTCCGGCGGCGTGTCCGTCCAAACAAAGTAAATTTTGGTGCCAAGCAGATATGATGTATGCAACCGGATCTGGCGGCTCAACAATTCTGTGTCAGGATTGAATTGTTATTGACCGTTGATGATCAGTTGCTGCGACATGATGCTCAGCCAATATCGTGTCATTCATTCACAAAGCTCCACGCGGCCTATCTCGTTACCCGTAAAGTCGATTCCGCCAACGTGGACCAGCGCATCTGAAAAAAAGAGAATGGCTGGCACAGATGATCTTCCATTGGGTCGTATGCAGCCATGTTTACGCTGTAACATCAGCTGTAACGATTGACCAAATCGCTGTTCGAGTCACTACACCCAAATTCGGAGGATGAAACTCCAGCCTTTTGTGAGAGCAGAAATATATACCAGTTGTGTTTTTGGATGTCTCCTCTGAATGACGGTAAGCCAGCACCCACACTTACGAGATGTGTCTTGGTTGTGAGACGCTCCAGTGCAGCCATAGAGGCCTAGTATCAGTTCTCAGACCAACCAGAAACCACAATCAGAGACAATTTGCTGTCAAAGTGTAACTGTCTCAAGACAAGCAAGTAGCATGTTTGACTTTTAGGTCTTAGATCCAACTCTTAGCCCAATTGGATTGCGATTGTGAGCTATGACTTGCGGTATAAAGATAAAGTAAAGTTTTCAACCGATTTTATGATCTCGCGAGAGTTGGCAATGCCAAATGGCTTACTCCGTACTGTTGATGAATCGGCGGATATAGTTTGTAGACCATTCATCCGATATAATCAACGAGGTCCAGTTGACACATGTACTCCGTGTCATCCTTGCACATGCTGGATAGTTACCTCAGACTACCTTACCTGTATGGCCATCCTGGACCTTCAGCACACGCAGGCAGGCAGTGCAGCAATCTGTATTGAGGGGAGGGCGTGGGGAGACAGCTGAGGGTCCCACTGACTGGAGGTTGAATGTATGTCTAAATTTAGACCACTCGGAAGCCCCGGTGGTTCGATCCGTCAGACGTGCGATACGATCTGATTGACAGTGAGTGACACTCACTGTTCTGGTGCTACTGAGTTATCGGTATCGTCATTTTCCATCTGTAAACGAGACAACTTTGTATGTTTTCTTCACATGCACCTAGTAAAGAAGGTTATGCATGTGATTTTGTTTCGTTGTATCTTTCTCCTGCGCTCCAAGGGATAAAAACACATTTGAGTTTGTTATCTAATTAGCCAAGGGATAGAGTCAAGGAGTCTTACTGAGCAAGGTGATACTCAGCGACGGCACTGGAATGTTATAATATCAGGATTCAAAGCATATAGAAATTGGTAAGAAACATCAAGGGAAATTTCAGATCAAAACAACTGGTTGGATCCATCGAGTCCTTTATTTTCATTGAATATTTGCCTCATTAGCAGCTATAGGGTATTTCTGTCGACTCGATCAATTTGATCGTGAATTTGTTGAAGCTGGATGAGGTTACCTGTATAAGGTATGATAAGGTATTGAGCCCCTCTAGGGGAGGTAAGAAAACTCAAAATCTTTGATGATAAGTGATAAAAAGACTTGAGTAAATCTGGTATAAGCTTAGGAGGATTCTTGCCTAATTACTTTTAGCACTTGAGCACCAGGTCCAAACTGTTCTTGCTCCCCAAAGCCACTATCGATTGACGTGGCTCATGAGTGGCCGTGCCTTAATCATGCATGCTGACTGATTGAAGTTAGCTGACGAAACGCCAGATGGACAAGTCCACTGTCACATGTGGACGAGAACAGATGCTCGAGCTTCTTCCAACAAAACCGACGACGTGGAGATAACTCCACTGATAGGAATAGTCTCCAATTCAAACCATTCTCACTCTCGTTATTGATCAATTTGGTCCATTTGTTTGCGACAATCTCCTTGAAGCGTGTTTGAGGCGCATACGCAGCCCTGTTGTCTTCCCATGATCGATATCGAGGTACCTTGAATATCCTCGTCATGACAGAGCATCTCAGCCCCGACTCTTTAAATACCCTCAACCCCGACGAACAAGACAGCCTTCGAGTTCGATCGCGATCGCCTCACCCGTACCATCACCAGAATACAGATCTTCCGCATCTCTCGGATCGTTTTACACTGAGGAACCGCCAAGCGCAATCCGCCAAGACCAGTGACGATGCTCCCCACGAACCCTCGCCTACGACATGGCCAAGTTTTCTCAAGGACTCGCCGCAGACGAGCGACAGTGGCTCCGAAGCTGACGACGAACATTACCTAAAAGGCTTACCGGCGCCAAAGGCCAACTTGCACAAAGGACTAAGAGGTCTCAATGAACCGTTGTCTGGCTCTTCAACACCTCTTCCGTCACCAGCGCTTCTTGATGGTCATGTCATTCGCACCGTAGACAAGCCGCCCATGCCTACCGAGACACCGGAAACGAAACGTCTGCTCGAAGCCCTCAAGAAACGAAGAAGAGTCGTTGTTCGACGCATAACTGAGGCTGGCATTGTTTTAGCGCTGGGTCTCATGGTAGCTTCAAATTCCCAGGTGTTGCAGCTCATAAAGATATGGGGAAAAGGTATGCGCATTGCTTCCATTCTTATGGTCTTAAGCTAACCATCATTCCTAGATATTCTACTTTGTGGCCTTGTATATGCGGGTCTACTCGCGTTGTATCCTGTCCGAGTCGTCGCTTGGGCATACCGTAACAGGACGCCATCTCACCCAATACCTCTCGAGCTTCCTGCGCACTTCGACCCCGCTCCCATATTATACCCTTCGGCGATTACTCTATATGTCTCGCTTCTTATTTCGTCAAGCAACCCAGCAGCGATTTTACCTAACCTTATTCTGAGCCTTGCTTCCATTCCGCAGAGCGTTATTCCCAAGGTCGATCCTTATGCTACATATGATGTACTAGCATGGGGCCTAACTTGCATTCCTTTAATCTGGAGTCCAAAGCAGCGTGAACACTTCGAAAGCAAGCACCCGGAATCTTTTATTTCAGGAGAAACTGCTATTCTGCTGTATCCTCTTCACCAAACTTTGTGTGTGACATTACACTATCTCACTACAACTAGTCTCTTGACGGCTGAGCTCCAGCTCCTGTCAATCGCACTTATCAATGTTTTCCTCCTAGCTTCTTCACCCCAGGTTCTGATTCTCAAAGCCCTGCTGTGGGGTGGTGGACTCTCTCTCCTCTTCTTTTGTGGACGTGTCATAAGCTGGGGCATTGCTTTGGCCAGAGTACCGAAATGGAGATTTCGGAGAGTGTCAGTCTCCCAGCGTCCGCCACTCTGGAAGAGCTTCAAACAAATCTTCTCGCTACGACGGCTGAGGCACGAATTATTAAGACCAGAGTATGAGGATGCTGTCTACGATACCATTGGATCATCCGAGGACGAGGCAGGCCCATTGTTCAAGAAGCCTACTCGAGTTCGAACCTTTGGACCAAGCTCCCCGAACCCAGCGGAACCCGATAGTGCTCCTTCTTCACCCACGGCTGCAGATTCTTTCGGAAATTGGTCTTTTGCACGGAGACATACCTTACCACACCTTGATCATGGGAATCGACGTAACGCGACGCATACTCCTTCAGGGCGCAAAAAGCGCGCAACTTCCATGTCCGTTCGGCCCTTCTTCAAGCTTACTCAAGAGCAAGCGACTATGAGGAAATGGCTTTATGCTGGATACGTCTACTTGAGTATCGTAGCTATTATTCTTGTTGGCATTCGAACCTATGTACAATGGTATGCCCTGGATGGTAACGAGCCTATTGGTTGGGCTTTGGGATATCTCTTTGGCGACTGGTCTTGGTTTCGATATCAAGTTGTCAGTCTGAATTTGGAAAGATGGATTTGCCTGCCCCCACGAATTGACCCCACGGAAGACAAGCAATGCCACTCTGGTTGGGTACAGCACATTCGCCATAACGACTTTGGAGAAGCAAACACTCGACTTCTTTTGAGTGCTTACTGGATGGGCATCTTGATTCTCGGGCTCGTCATCGTCTTCCGTCTGAAGGACATCTATGAGGTAGATACACGGCGGAAGGTGTTTCACTTTATGATGGTTGGCATGTTTCTGCCCGCAACCTTTGTCGATCCCACGTATGCAGCTCTTGCCCTGTCTTTAATTCTTGCGGTCTTCTTGATCCTGGATCTTCTGCGGGCAAGCCAGCTACCTCCACTATCAAAACCTATTGCCTCATTCCTAGCACCATATGTCGACGGCAGAGACTTCCGTGGTCCAGTTGTCATCTCGCATATCTTTCTTCTGATTGGGTGCGCAATTCCTCTCTGGCTGGGCCTTGCTTCTCTACCACGCTCTGGATCTGGCTACCTGTCTGGCTGGGAAGTCACAACTCGAGATGTCAGCCTTGTCTCTGGAGTTATCTGCGTGGGTTTAGGAGATGCAGCTGCTTCTCTTATCGGCCGTCGATATGGACGCCGGAAGTGGCTCTGGGGTGGCGGTAAGAGCCTTGAGGGCAGCGTCGCCTTCGCTGTGGCAGTCATGCTGGGACTTGGTGCCGCTAGTATGTGGCTGAGAATCGGCGGTTGGCTTGCTGCAGGTGAACAGCCTGGAGTGATTGCTGGCACGCGAAATGCTGCGATGTGCGCATCCATGGCGAGCTTGACGGAGGCTGTTCTTACTGGCGGGAACGACAACGTTATCGTACCAGTGGTGTTGTGGACCTGTGTGAAAAGCCTCGGTGTTTGATATAAAAGTGCATCAAAAGGTGGCGTTCCGGAGGTTTATTTAAGACTGATGCTTGATATAGAGAGCAAGACATGGCAAACGGCTGCATAGACGACGTGATGTTCATGACAGACTTCAAGATAGTCTCAGTATAGGGTAATTATTTCCCTAGATGTTTTAATTATACCCCTTTTCAAATTACAATAACGTAACTCAACTCCCTCATGATATCTTATGCTCTCCCGACACCAGCGCCCATGCACCTTTGTTATGCTTGCGATTCTATATGTTGCACTTGTTTTATATTATGACATGAGATCCTCCAGGATTGCTTCTAGCTCGTCTTTTCTAAACGGCAAGCTCAGCAACTCTGTTCCCAGCGCGTCCTTCATACTCGTGATTATTTGATGGTCGTGGAATCTAGTCTTCGTTAGTCGTGATTGTGTAACCGAACATGACAATGAACGTACTCTTTCAGCAGTGTCCGGAAAGCCATCTCGGAACTGCAGATGAACTCTTCCACGGCCTTGTTGTACACCATTCGATACTCAACACCAATTGGCTCATCTCCGCTGTCGCCCTCATCCTCAATAGCAATGAGCACCTCGCCCACCAAGAGGCGGAACAGATTCTTGGCGTTCTCGGGCAAACTTCGTAAAACAAAGGCAACGCCTTCTCTGCCATTGACTCGGTGAGCATTCCTCCCGAGAAGCTCGTGTACCTCGTCCACAACATCTAGCTCGGCACCATATGGGGCAAAGGTCGTACAGTCGTGGAACACCATGTTAAACGCAGATCGCACTCCTATGTCCCACAGTAATGCAAAGTCTGGTGTATCAGCTGAGCATACCAGCCTTATTTGAGGATGCGCCGCGAGTTGCGCCAGAGCAGACTGCGAGCCGGATTTACGAAGAGGGGCTGCATCAATTGAGTTGACAATAAGAGTCAATGTTGACGGCGTTGTGGCGAGGTGTGAGAGAATGGCAGGGACCATGACAGCAGGCTGCGTTAGAGGAATGCGGTGACTTGGATCAACAGCAGCACCAATTGTGCTCAATACCTCGCGCATAGTGGTGTTGTGAGCGTAACCATTGATTATAACAATCTTGTCCCCCTTCTCCTTCCTAATGGAAGAGTACAAGTGACCGGCAAGCTTGTGCAGGAGACGTCGCTTCGAGCCATAACCATATAAACACAAACTGAACCCTTGCGATAACTCGAACGCCCATTGCGGGAATGATTCGGCATGTAGACTTTCCAGAAATTCAATATCGGCCTCATGGCGATCCTGAGTTTCTCGCATAATAGTAAAGTATTCGTCGTGTGTAAGTAGAGCGAGTGATCCTAGAGTATTATTCGAAGTCTTGGCCCGCCCAGGTTTGTTGTGCGCAAAATATAATTCGTGAGGAGGTAAGTCGCGAGGAGGAGTCGGAGACCGAGCTGGTGCTTTCCGCTGAGCTTTTCGGCGAGGTGTCGATTTCGAAGGTGTCGCAACTTCATCTACACCTGATGCTTCTGTGGAAATGGCAACGTCGCCCTCGAGCGCTTCTTCGTCTTCACTAGATTCGTAGATTTGCTGCGCAAGGCCATCGTATTCCTCCTCATCCGTAAGGTCGTCGCCAACAACATGTTCTATGAGAGCTCTCGTACTCTTTCGCTTGGCGGATCTATCCGCTCCGCCAGGTGTTGCTCCATTCAGAGTAAGGGGCGTTTTCTTGTTTGGCGTTTCAAAAAGAGCAGTACGGGTTGCTTTCGGTGTAGGAGTTTCGCCATTCGCAGCCTTCTTTGGTGGTCTCCCTCGTCGTTTTGGTGCAGGTTTAGGGGTTTCATCTGGGTCGACTCTTGATAATGATTCGGATGAGCTTGCGTCACTATCTCCTACCACATCTCGGTGTATGGCTTCTGTATGACCATTCGTTCCGTTGGTGACTTTAGGTGAATGATGAGCTGCACTTCGTTGTCGCTTTACTGGTGATGTTTCAAGGTCGCTTTCGGGAATGGATTCGAGATCTTGGTGCCCTCGTTTTCGTAAGGATCTTGGAGGATCTTGTTGAGTATCAGGCTCAGGTACTGCCTTTTTTGGAGGCATTGCGTGATCGCTGAAGCTGGCGGGATCACCCGAGTTTCCCAAAAGCCAACTTTTTATAATTGTTGATGTAGTTTCTGGAATGGGTAAAATGAATACAGAGCCCAGGCGCGTGGTAACTACTAGTAACGCGCCTGCTAAATTGGTAGTGGCGCCTGTGGCGTCAATGCATGTGGCGCGAGCTTCACTTTCAACGGCAATTCATTATTCATTCATTCACATGTTCCCTCAAGTTACACGGATTTTATAGACAACGGAACGATGCTGAATCTAAATCTATCGGCCTCATTAAATATCACAAGGCTTATCTTTAAGCCGAGTCTGTGTCTGCCTCATCACACAGTCTCAACTTTCAATGACTTGCCAATTCCTCTTGAAAAAGGCTTGCAAAAAGATGGTCGAAAAGTAGAGATCAAGGCTGTTGTTCTCGACAAAGACGATTGCTTTGCTTATCCTGATAGCATTGAAGTTTATGATTCTTACAAGGTGCCTATGATTTGTACCCCGCCTGGTACTCAAGATTGTCTGCTAAACTGAAGCATAGTCTCACTTTGAAAAGTTGAGGTTGGCTTATCCTGGTCGCAAGTTACTTGTGGTGTCAAATACTGCTGGAGCAACGTCATGGGATAAAGATTTGAAGTTAGCTGCAGAGGTTGAAGAGAACACAGGAATCACTGTGCTCTCGCACTCGGTCAAGAAGCCAGGTTGTGGCCAGGAGATCATGGAATATTTCAAAAAGCACCCAGAGACAGGAGTGACGGATCCTGCACACGTTGCGTTCGTCGGTGATAGACTGACGACCGATATGATGCTTGCAAATATGACCGGAGGGTGGGGGTTTTGGGTGAGAGACGGAGTAATACCTCTGGAAAAGAAGAGCATCGTGAGTCGCTGTCTGCCCCTCAACAGACGATAAATCGTCATAACCCAACAACTGGCAACAACTGACAACACTAGTTCTCGAGATTGGAACGACCTTTGGCTTCTTTCCTCTTTGCTAGGGGTATTCGTGCCCCTGAACCCCGCAGCATCTTTGAGGAGTAGCTATGTCGGAAGGTGTCGAAGGCAAAAGTCAGAGTCAAACGGCTCGTCTGAACTTCTACGTTAACATTGAATCACAATGCGACCTACAGCATTGTCCTTCATTCAGTACGGGCACCTGACCTTTGATAAGCATTTGCATGGCTTGAGCAGACAATGCAAACGGGACTGAATCACTCATCTATTGTCCTGAGAGTCTATAAAGCTGCGTTCGTGATCTTCATTCTTTACTCTTATCCTCTTTCCGCACTACCATTCGATAAAGGCATCGTCGCTTGCCTTATATATTCTGCCTCTTGTTCTTCGTTATCGTCACCTTTTTATATACTTGTTTCTTCACTCTCTTCTCTTCTTTGGTCCACCCTAACATTGGGCCTCAACCATGGGTGGAAAGACTTGGTCTGTAGACGAAGAACGAATGCTCTGGGAAGTTGTCGTTCCTCGCTCAGTAGCTGCTGCCAACCCAGCTGATCGACGCATGAGCTGGGAGCAATGCGCTCAATATATGAACGACAATGCTGGTGACATCGCTCAACGGAACTATACTAAGAACATGTTATGTGAGTTGCCCACGCAGTTCCAACAACTTCTAACATCTCTGCTGACTCTGATAAGACGAGCATCACTACCAGAACATCGTCAAGGGCGGTTCTTCGCCGAATGCTGGTCCATTTGTTGAACGGCACCTACGCTTGATCGGTTAGTCTTGTATGATCTCCCCCTCGATTCCAAGGTTTTGACAGATAACAGAATGGTACAAGAACCACAGATCGCCTCCACCAGCTAGCCCCCCTCCAGTTCCACGAACCCTTCAGAACCCTGAACTTACTGCGCTTTTGAGCCAGCAGTCGAAGCCCAAGAGAAGACGGGGCAAGAATGTAGCCAAGACCCGACTCGCGGAGAATCAAAATGCACTGCCCACTATCGATGAGTATGGACCTAGACCTGGAGCTGGAGCTGGACCGAGTGGCTCAGGCACATCCAACGTCTCATATCTTCGTTCATTCGCTCCGTACGAAGGGGCTCAACAGCAGCCTTGTGAAGAAAACCAGTCACCCCCAGTCGATCCGAGGGCCAAGTATGCACTCGATTTTCGCCCGCTGCCTAGAACAATTCGTGCTGCTAGACCTGGAGGCAACTTCTTGAGCCGGCCCATGGAGAAAGTGGAAGGCGGGCTCTGGCGCCTCGTACCTGAAACTTGGGAGGACGAGAACCTTGGAGAATCGATGTCCACAGTCCCGCGAAACAGCGATGTTCAGGCTCGATATTCCAGGGCACAGGAGGAAAGCTCATGGACTCGGCCATATACTGTGCCCCCGCAGCAGGCCCCTCAGGGACCTCAGGGAGGGGGCCTACCTTCTATCCGTCAAGCATTTCCTTTCATCAACTTTAGACAGCCTCCGAACTCCGCAACCTTTCATGAGACATCACATCAGACTGCCAAGCGCGGCTACAGTGGCGGTCAGGACCAGAATCAGGCCCCTAAGCGACGAAGACTTCCTGATCACCCTCTCCCCCGTCAAAGCAATTCGCAGCAACCGAATCAGAGAAAATAAATCATGGGTGATTATGGACGAAGGATTGGCCCACAGTGCGGCATGACGACCTGGAAGTTGGACGAAGACGCGTGAGAGACTGAGAGTGGGATGGAATTTGTAGTCAAAGGGGATGCATGGAGAGACCTTTTTTTTGAGCTTTGAAGATTTGTGGCTAGGAGGATGATTGCTGAGACTTGACCAGAGGAAATGTATTATTAGAGCAACAACTTGAGGGCAGCAGTTTGTTATGACAGCCTTGTTGATATTTAAAGCAAACAACAGTTATGAAATTCCCGGACTTCATTGTCACAAAAGTTAATGATCTCAATTTTGTTTGATCCTTTGCTCGTTCTTCTCACTTTTGAATCGGGCCCGCCGAAGTCGGCATGGTGGGGCCGGATCTCCGACAACGCCCCCGGAAAAGCGGTGAGACATGGCAGAAATAATCCTCCCGAAAGATTTCCCCAGAGAATCTCAAGTCGATCCGGCCGTAGCTAAACCCGCCCTCCCACTTTAACGATCACGTTCCTCATCTCATCTCATCACAACCATGAACTTCCCGGGAATGACACCTCCAGCCGGTGCTGCCGCACCGCCTGCGATCGGCGGACCTCAAGATCCCAACGTCAAAGCTGTATGTGAATGCGCAACTTGCTCGGAATTTCGCGGGCGCATAGCTAACTTTGAGAAATATAGGTTCAATCTGCGATGGAGTCTTGTTTCGGAAAGTCAGTCATGTCGGGAGTTATGGGATTCGGTATGGGTGGTTTATTTGGAATGTTCATGGCCTCTGTACGTTCTTTGGCGGATTTCGAGCCATTATCCCAAGCTAATATCCTGCAAGATGTCCTACGATACGCCTTACCACACAGCCGCCCCCGGTAGCCCACAAGGCACAATCACATCGCTTCCTCTCAAGCAACAACTTAAGATCGGATTCAAAGATATGGGAACACGATCATGGTCTATGGCCAAGAACTTCGGAAAAGTTGGTGCTTTGTACTCTGGCGTAGAGTGCGGCATCGAAGGCTTGCGAGCGAAGAACGATCTTACGAACAGTGTCGCTGCAGGATGTTTGACGGGCGGTATCTTGGCCAAGAATGCTGGCCCTCAAGCTGCTGCAGGTGGTTGTTTGGCTTTCGCAGCATTCAGTGCGGCTATCGATGCATACATGCGATCACCACCCAAGGACGACTAAATGCTGGCAGCTGATATAAACAAGATTGGGGTTCGAATGAGCGGGCTAAGAGATGTATATATACGCTTGGCTTTTCTGCAGACGTGGGAGTTTACGGTAGTCATATTTCTAGATCATAGGGCGGCGTTGGGATACGGACTCTCCTCTTTTGGGATGTTTGCCATTGAATGTACGAAGACTGTACAAGGATAGATATGGAGATGGCGATATGGCACTTGTATTAACAGGTATTTTAAGACCCGAGCTTCATAGAGGAGCTGCTCATGTAGAACCCACGAGTCTACACTGTAATCTTAGCAAACGAATTTATGTCTGCAATGACTGCCTATCCCATAATTGCAACTTGAAGATCCCCTTGTTCTTAACGCCGCGCTTTCAAAAGAGCAAATAGCACACGATCTGCTTTGGACAAACTCAGGCTTAACTTGCCTGGTATACTTGGAAAGTCCCAAACTCCCAATACGCATTCTCAAAGGCTTCAGGGTTGTTGGCGACGAGATCAGTGCATTTACCCGAACCTGAAAATAGTCAGCATTATGTCCTTACAAGGTACAGGGCTAACTTACATCCAGAGTCGTCCCAAACGTGATAAACAAGACTGCCACACAGGTCGATATTGGCAATGATGCTCTGGTTCTTGAAATGCGTGCCAATGTCGCAATGCGTGTTGGGAAAGTCGGCAACAGCAGTACCCCAAGTGTCGGGTTTTGGGTTGTTTCCTTTGATATCTGACGGTATAGAGTCTCTACCGAACTGCCACATGCGGATGCCTTCATGCCGCCATTCAACCGCCATCACGCCTCCTCCATTCTTGTTGAAGATGGTGCCGTATCCCGCAGGCTTTGACAGAACGCCACAGCCCGCGTTATCGTCCTTTTCGTGGTTGCAGTTTTTCTGTAGCGTCTTTCCTGTTTCCTCGCGGCGTACGTCCATTGAGCAGTCACCGGTAGTGTGCAAGGTCATTTGATTCCCGTCTTCAGCTTTGTTTGTCGACTCCATCACATCAATTTCTCCATGGTTTGGCCAGTTGTAGCGGTCAGTAAGCCAAAGGGCCGGCCACGTGCCACAGCCGTAGGGAGTATGCTTGACGTCGAAGATGAAGAGACCGTTCTCGTATGTCTTTTTGGATTCGATTCGGACAGAAAAGCGACCAGTCGATGCATTCGGCTTGTCGTTGGGGCCGACAGAAGTGTCGACTTTGAGAGTGGCAGTGGTGGGTGAAGCATGTGTCAGATTCTGAAGAGTATTAGGTGAACATGATCCTAAGCAGTAACTTATTTGGTTGCCAGTAGGGGTTCCTTACAAGAGACTCTGCTTGCGCCTTTGGAACGTAATGAACGAAACCCTCAGCTAAAAAGAAGCGTTAGTCTTGCAACACTTGAGATCTGGAGGTAGTTCCTACTGGGGTCGTATCCTGTGAAATAGTTGAACTGATCAAAGAAGGATTCACCTCCATCTGGGCAGTGGTTAGCGGATCTTCGTATCCAAGTTGAGGATGACAGGCACTTACATGTATCTTTCAAGGTGTACGATAATGGTACGTAGTCAGGGTACATATTCTTTCTAGCTCTCTGCACAACGACGGCGACAATTATTATCACTATGACAAGGATGACTATGATGATAGCGGCCCAGATTCTCTTTCGCCAGTATCGAGGATTCCACCAGGGCATTGTTGAGCTCGCATGACGGACTTCCTGGCCTTTGCGAGCCAGCAATACCTCGTCGTAAATTGGAGGTATCTCTCCAGGCTTGACACCAGATGAATACATCGACATGGTGATGTAGTTGAGGTGGAAGAACAGGGGCAACGGGTGATTGAAGAGTTGGAGCTGAAGTTGCTTGCACCAAGTGATGAATGACAAGAGAAGAAGTAAAGTAAAGTAGAGAGAAGAGAGGTAGTGATAGATAGAATGGAATGCAATGCAATGCAGAAGAGATGTGTGTTGATGGAGATGGGTTGTCTCAGCCTCGAGTGCACCCTCTCAGAAGCATATGAATCAAGTTTCTTTTTTTATTCACAGGAAGGAGGAAATGAGGAATGAGTTCCTGTTGAAACATTTGAAGGAGCAAAGCAGCTCTTGCCCTTCCTTCAATACTGTGCAGCTGCAGACAGGTAGTCGGACGCACATCCAAGGCAGCCCGTGAGCGATTCACAGTCCCTTTCTATAAGACTCCCACCAAAGTTTATTGGGCATTTGACGTAGGTATCATGAGCAGCAAATCAATATAAAAAGGGTACTTAACGGCACTCGCGCCGCCCATGGGGCATCCTCCCCACATGCCGTCTTTCCGATCTGCCTACTCCCTAGCGCATGCATCTTTTTGGTGTGGGCTGAAGTTCGATGCTGATGATGGTATCCGCGTAGCCGTGCAGCCGTGTTAGCCAGGAGAGTGGGAGTAGGAGGGTTCAGGGGTAAACACGAGAGACCACAAACAAAAAACCACTGATAAGTCAGAGTCTCAACACCGTTTCCGAACTCACTACAAAAATAGTTCGTGTTGATTGCATTATTTACTTGTCTCAAGGGATAGCTTAAACTCGGAAAATGGCTGCCAGGAGATAGCGAGACGCGTAATCTGCAGACCAATAACTGACAGAAGCGTGTAAACTCAACACTACGTACCATGAATGAATCGATGACCGGAAATACGGCCTGGCAACGCGTCATTTTACTGATCTCTTTATTTATAATCTCCACCGAAAAGGACGAGCTCGAATTATTCAGGTTCGAGAGCTCAGTGGACATTGTCTTATTTTTGGTGCCGACGCTAACAGAAATTGAGGACAACTTACACAGGCATGAGACGTACGAGACATGCCGTGAAGCCGAGAGCCGCTTACAGCAGAGAATGATGTTGTCGCGTGCAAGGGACTCGGCTACCATTGTAACATAACTAAGGTAGGTACTTATAGATAGCTCCTCTTGCTCCTACCTAGTTACAAGAAACATCAAGGGAGCGTTTTAAATGCTACCAAGTATCACGCCTCGCTCATCGTCGATGTAATGTAACATATGAAGATCTCTGATTCCAAATCCCACTCAGCCAGCAGATCCTCGACTGTAGGTAATGTCGATAAATTTCGTACAAAAGACATCCAATGCCTTCCAACATTCATGGCTTAACTTAGACAGTCAATGTCTTTGAAATAGCCACAACAGCACAAAGCCATGCCCCAAGATCAGTCGTCAACATCCTCAAATTATTAACAGCCAACCATCTCTCCAGCATCCCAACATTATCCGTCCCCTCCACAGCGCAATTGTCCTCCCACAGCGCCCTGAGCTTCCACGCTACAGCAGGCACATATGCAAGATGCCCCAGCGCCAGTGCAGCAGACCAGCCGTACCAGAATAGTGAGCCGCGAGACCGGAGCAAAGCGCGGTCAGACCAGATATTGAAGATCGATGTGCCGAATGTCAGGCCAATAAAAGTGAGGACCGCCCACGGGCCTGAACCGTAGAAATTGTTGATGTAGCCTGGCAGGATCTCATTGGCCTTGTTGCGCTCAATGGGAGACTTGGTAAAGAGGGTGAGGAAGAAACTTTGGTCGCGGGCGAACCAGAGTGTGATGCTTGAAGAGACGAGGGGAGCTGTTAAGAAGAGGACCCTGGGGTTGAAAAACGCTCCAGAGGCCATTTTGATGCCACTGAATTGATTGAAGGGTAGGTATGAGACTGAGATCGACTGAGCTGTGAGTCTTGATACTCGGCGGGAGAATTCTTCTTGACTTCAAGGTCAGTTTTATATAAATTAGTCTCGAGATCAAAAGCCTCCGAAAAACATTGACTTTATGTGACCCTGGGATGTTACTGTTGCTTCTCTGATCATGGCGATCCTTCAAACCCTCCTCACGCGCTAACTAGCTGTTACAACGCCAAACCCTCCGACCGTGCAGAATCTGATGACCAAACAACTTCAAAAGATCAGCCCTGTCTTACGATATCGGAAAATCTAGAAACGCGTTTCCTGATTCTTTTCTTGTCCCAGGGCATCATGAATTTTATTCTTGATAATCGTTGCTAATTAGGTATACAGCTATAATCTCTACTCGACCTCCAATCTGAGTGCATCATACTGAACATACACCGATGTTGGCAGCACAGCAGACTCATAATTGGTAGCATTATAAGGCAAGCTCAGGATGATCTCATTATCACCCTTCTTCAATAGCTTGGCATCGAACTCGAATTTATGAGCAATATTGTAGCAGCTCACCGAGGAGCGAACAGCACAGGAGCTGCTGTGGTCATAACTTAGAAAGGGTCAGTATAGCTCATCTTCGAGAGATCCAGGCTCGACTTACGGAATAACCCAAGGCTCAAGATCCTTGCCGTTGATGTTCACCGTGTACTTGAGGTTCGAGTGAGGCTCAGAAGCATTGTAGATATCCGTGTTTCCAGCAGCAGTCTTGGCACCCGCAAGTTGAACGGTAAAGGTCGCATGCTTCTTGTGCTTGACCTGCGACTCCTTCAGATCGAAGGCAATCGTCCAGTTGTTGACATTGCCGTCACCGACATACTGCTCTGGGCGTACGGAATTGCCCTTTCCACCAAAAACACTCCAGTGGACGTAGTTGAGATCCTTGCCGACATCGCTCTCACCAACTTTGAAGTTGACACCCTCAGGAAAGTCCTTGACAAAGTCCCAGTTGGCCCAGTAGATACGGTATTGTTCCGGCTGCAGCGGCTTGGATGTATCGGGCTCGAAACCATGGCGGTATTCACCAGAGGTCTTGTCAGGAGTACCAATTCGCCAGAGTTCCTTGCCTGCGGACTCCTCCCTCCAGCGGACATTCTTCTTTTCAGTCTTGCCAGCCTTGATCTTGACCTTATCCTGAGTGTATTGTCCAAAGATGTTATCGGCATAGACGGTAAGACGGTATGTTCCAGACTTGACTCGAGGAATAGTAGCACGGCCGCTCTCATCAAGGTTAGCCCAGTACTGATAGGCCTTTGTGTCGAAGACATTGTCTTGGAAGTCCACGCCACTCTGTGCGAGAACAGCAATGGCATTCTTGGCCCCCTTGGGAAGATCGACCTTGACCTCGAAGGACCCTCGGGATTTCGTTGGTACGTAGTTAGGAACGTGCTTCGCGATTGAATCGTAGAAATCGGCATTCCACTCAGGGTCGGCGTATTGAGCTGCATCGGCCTGGGCTTTCAAGATGTCGGTCTCTCCGGGGAAGCGGTTGAAGTGGAAGTATTGCTGCGAGAGGTTAGAGAAATTAATATGCTAGCTGCTTCAGATAGACTTACAGGTCCAAATGTCCGGTCAAATCCGTTGGTAATATTGGGCTGGACAAGTTAGTTCTAGTCTTGTTAGAGAAGTAAGTGGACTGACTGTTTGATCTCCATGATGGTTAGAGCTAATATAGTTGTAAAGAATACCATCGACAACCAAATCAGAATGCAAAGGGCCACCAAAGTAGGTGTCTTTGGTGTTCATGACAAGCCAAGCACCATATGCATCTCCGTCTTCGGTCTTGGAACCATCAGCGAACCTTTTATCTGTCAGTTAAATATCCCACAATGCCGAAACGCATAAAACTCACAATCCATAAGCATCAATATCACGCCAGCTGTCTTGGAACGTATACTTGGTAAAGTAATCCGCTTCCTGCTTAACATAGGGATCATTAGATGTGTTTCCCAGATACCATGTGGCATCTTGCACCACAACCTGCTTATCCTTTGCTTCCTTGCCTGGGAGAGGCGCATATTGCTTCGTGTTGGTCAAGAGATGAGTCCACATGTCGTTATTCGGTCGGAAGAGGGTTCGAAGCTCCTGAAGGTTGCGAAGGAAAGGTTGCCCCTCGTTGTGATACGCGACTCGGCTGAAGGTATGGAGGCCAGTTTCCCCATCTCTTAAGAACCAATATTGCTCCAGAACCTGACCTGTCTCGGTGTACGTGTCGGACATGACGATACCGCCATAGTCCTTACCCTTGCCATCTTGACCCTTGAAGAGTTTGTACTCGGGGGCTACCGAACCCGGCGTCCAGAATCCCTTGGGCGTGCAGTAACAATCAAGGTAAGGTCCAATGCCTGTAGACCCAGATGGGCTACCGAGAAGATTCGTTCCGTCAAGAGTGAGCTTTACAATGGCGCCGCCCTTCTTCTGAACGGCCGCATATAGTCGGTCGTTCGAAATCACCAACTGTGTATCGGTCTCGGTCGCATTGAGAGCCGCAGCTACCAATTGAGGTGCCTGAAGCAACGAAACAAGAAAAGCTGCCGAAAGCTTGCGGAACTTCATAGTCAAGGCTGCAATGGGTGTAAGTGGCAGAAGCTATCGATCAACAACTCCAGAGTGATCAATGCGACCTCAACTCTCTTTATAACTACAGAAGTCACCCTTGACCCCACAAACAACCCCCAACAACATTGTGGGGGATGAAGCTTTCATGAGAAGGTAAGGGTAGCTTGGTCATGTATTTCCCCATGGGGACGTTGTCAATCACATCTTTTTTCAGGCTAAGACCGACTGTTAGCAAATTATTCGGGAGAAATAAAAGCCCCTTGCTCTCGGGTTTCGGGCCAAAGATCAGCGAGTATCAGGGGAAAGCTAGCTTCACGCAGGCAAATGACCTTGTAAACCTGGTCAACACCATGGCGATTCTCTAAAGGTTGACAGTTCGTGACGTTTATTACCCCGCAAATCAGCCCGAATTGGGCACATTTCCGAAATGCGGAGGGAGATGACATCCTGGTGATTCCACGACGGTATTGGAGCTGGGGCCTCCCCCAACGACGGTCTTAGCATTGGACGGTTGGTATCATGAGGCAGTTGAATAAGATTAATTCGCCAAGCACCGAGGGCTGTGCTCTAGTAGTGTCTTGGTATTGTAAATATGCCTCTTGTAATCCAAAAATTGCTCCTTGACAGCTCACTGACTCTAACTGTATAACCACTAACTCTGCACAATTTTGCGGTTTAATCTTCGTCGTCGTCGTCAGGGTCGACTCGCGGTCGTTTGGATTGTCTGTTGTCTTCATCCTGCAATCCATAACCTCGCTTAGATGATGAGTTCTGATCCACCTCAGATAGAAACTTGTCAACGTTGAAAGGATCTCCAGCATCCTTCTCAAACTGAACTGGTCCTTCTCGTGCCTGTGTTGAGTTCATTAGCAAAGTTTTAGACGGCGTCCTGTAATAATGGAAACTGACCTCGGCGTCTGCGGCACCTTTGAAAGTTCCCTTGCCAAGGGCTTCACCAAAACGACTGCTCTTCTGGATCTTGGCCATTTCCCGGTCACCCGCTTCGCCATCGTCATCATCATCCACATTCACTCGTGGCCGGTAAATACTGTTGATGGCGTCCTGGGCAGCGAAGAGAGGCTTGTCGTAAGGGTTGTCCTCGTTAATACCACTGTCGAATCCGCTTGTTTGGTTGAAAAGTCTCGAGTCATACATCGTCTCCTTTGATTGTGTAGGTTTGGCCAGGCCTAGAGCAATCTTCTCAGATATATCTCTGCCTTGTTCACGGGCCATAACTTGAGCTCGGCGTTCAGCACCCATGCGGTTTTGTCGTAGCTTTCGCTCTTCCTCCCTCTGTTTCTCTTGCCGTGCTTTGACACGCTCTCTGACTTCTTCATCCTCACTGTCAGAGCGATCTGACTCGGAGTAACTGTAGCTTCGCGATCGTGACCTCGAGTCCCTCGAGTCCCCAGAGTCACGAGAATCTCGACGCCCACGACCAGCAGCAGCCCGTTCTGCTCGAGCCTTTTGGGCCAATTCTCGAAGGGTATCCTCTTTTTGTGCCTTTTCCTTCTCCGCCAGGCGCTGTTGCATCATGGCACGTTTCTGAACATCATCACGAGCATGACGCTCGGATATCTTCAGGGTTTCGGCAAACCGAGCATGCTTGTCGCTAATGACTACATCCTGTAAACCTCGTCCATCTGCAGCCAGGCGCTTATCCAGCGGTACTGTGAACCCCTTGGGGTTCTTCCAGTTCGAAATTGGGGGAGGAATCCTCCACATTTCTTGGTCTTCAGCGGTAAGCTTTCGTGGTGGTGAGTGCATGACTGGTGGGGGCGGCGAAGGTGGTCCTCGAGGGATCTTTTTATGCTTGAACTTTGGTGGTTCCATGGGATCTCTTTGGCGCTCGACAATTTTCATGATGCGGTCCTGCTTCTTGGAGTTGTCGCCCATCTGGTTTGCCGGTGTATATCGAACAAAAGTAGCATCCTTTCGTTGCCCAATATTAACATTTTTCGGTTTCTGGGCTGCGACCGCTCCCGAGACCAATGCAGCTAATGCGTTCTTCGTCCTCTCTGTTGTTGCCTCTACAGACTCCTTATCGGGTCGCGAAAGATCGATCTCGCCCGCGTCGGCGCGTTGTCGAAGAGGGATCAACTCCTTGAAAGAAGTGTGAACGATACGATTTTCGCTGTGTCCTTGTCGCGCGATGGCATCGTATTTGACCTTGCCTTCGGAATCAACTTGAATTGCCAACGCGTTGCTAGAATTTCCTCCTTTCTTTCCCATCTCTAACGGATACTGAGCGATCGGAATTTCGGGAAAAGCACCTCCATCGCCAAAGTCCTCCTGCGATCGTGGACGCCATCCTGAGCGCTGGCCATATGCTGGAGGACCAGATCGCTTGAGGACCAGCTGGGTTTCGTCAAGTTGTCCGGGGCCAACAATTCGAACACCGCGTTGTTGCGCTCGCGCCGGGGGTTCTTCATCTTCGCCTGTGTATTTTGGCTTGGGCAGCGCAGCCTGAAGCGACCCGGCGATTGATGCCATTTTGTGTTTGTGAGAATGAAGTTGTTTGGATCATTCATCAGTCGCGAGGCTCCAAGGTTTAGAATTTCAAGAGGCGAGGCTCTTAAAAAGGTTTAGCGCCTGGAGTAGGTAGCTTCCTGCTACGCCAAGATTCGATGGTGCATCAATCAACCTTGAAAAGCAATATTTAAATCCGATAGAAGAGTGACAATACGCAAAATTACTTGATTTGCAGAGTTACGAAGCGTATAACTCATACTCGAAGACCAAATCGAGTCTCTGGGACTGAAGCTTAAAGCAGCTCACGGTAGAGTAACGTAATTGGTCGTTGAAGCTTTGCAATAGGCACCTACCTAGGCACCTGGAACCACGTGAAAAACCTCCTCTGCCTGTGCAATTCAAGTGCTCAGGTATTACCTGAACTGTGATTTACCTCCAATTCACTAGGGACCTTAGCAATTCTATTTTTAATTAATTGTGTTGTATCTTTATTATATGTAAGTCTAATAAACATAGAGATATCTTTGCTATTGTTAGGAGGATTGTCGTTGGGCTAGAGAAGATCCAGGGGTAAAGGTCCTGTACTGAAAAGCATGGAGCTACCTGGAGCCATGCCCCAGAAACGTCATAGCTCATTGGTTGGGCGACTACTGGCCAGGTATTACCTCAAGTGCGTGAAGCTGATCAGGAGATTTGGACGTTGACAATAGCGGAAATCAGAAGAGCACTCCAATTCACATGGAAAACATCGGATATTCATAAATGTAAAGTACGACAGCTTCATGCCATTTCATTAACTGCCAGGCCAAGCAAAAGCGTGTCATGACAACTATCATATCAGTATCGCAAATCTGTAAAGTCAACCCAAATACCAGACTCTTTAAGACGGTTCCAGCGCTCTGCGTCCGCTGATTATACGTAACACTTCCGATATCCATCTCCTTTTGATTCCGCGCCTCGTAACACCCAGTTCCGTTGTAGTATGTGATACAGCGATTTCCTTATACGTAGCCCTTGCGCGCACCCTGATTAGGTATATAGTTAGCCAGTATTCCGCGAACATTCATACACACAAGTAGGACTTACCTGGAAAAAGAATCGAACAACAAACACCTGTAGGGCACCCATGCAGATAATCAGACCGATCTGGATCATGCTGAAGTTGATGATTCGGCCCTCAGTGCTGTTGACGGTGGCAAAGTTGCGGTTTTCGCGAGTTCGGAAGTACTTCTGGTTTCGGGAAATGGTCGACAGCTGGCCAGAGACCTTGAAGATAGAGTCCTCGAGGATCGAAGTCTGTTCGGGGGTTGTGCCCTGCTTGGAAGGTAGTTGGGCGCGGGACTCGTTCTCGACGGCAATCTCGAAATCGACAAACTTCTCGGCGAAGGTGCTCATCTCGTTATCGAAGCAGAAAGAGTAGTCACCGACAACATTGGCAGAGAAGACAAAGTCGCCCTGTCGCTCCTTTTGACCATCCATGATGATCTTGCCATTGGGACCCTCGACGACGTAGTCGACATCAAAGGAACCACCAGATTGGACCTGTAGTTCATGTTAAACTCCATATTCGGTGAATGACCTTGCATTGGAGGAGGCTCACGGCAAAGTAGAATGCGATCTTCTCTCCCTGCTTTTTCGTGGTGGTATGGAAACAGGCCTTCTCGTTAGCGTCGAGCTTGTATGTCAAAGCAGTAGCAGCGACATTGGTAACCAGGCCGGCGAAAAGCCCAGCGACAAGTGTTGATAGTCTCATTGTTGCGGCGTTGTATAGGATCTTGTCGCGTGTTCAAGACTGGAAGCTGTCGCTAAAGTGGACATGTGTCAGAGCCAACGACCCCTGTTCCTGCTTGTCTTCAGATCACGTGATTGCATTGTTCAGGAGGTACTTGTATCAGATTACCTTACTGGTAGCGAGCCGCTGGCTAAGGTATACCTCAGCATTGGTTGTCTATATGTTGGATCTTTTGTAATGATATAGCTATCTCTAGCTTGACAGTTATTAGGTAACTGCTCTTTTTATTTCCTCGCCAGCTATCTGAAGCCTTTTTTCTGTCAACCACTGTTTTCCCCCACCACTTCTGCTCTTAACTCACGCTTCCCTTAGCAGCTATCTTCTTTATATCTTTCAAACCCCCCGCCTCTGTTTCCTTTGTGTAACCTCTTTGTCTATTCTCTTTCAGGCGTGAGCTATCTCATGCCTTGAGAATCCTGACTACCTCCGCAACGATGGCATCTCCTGCTTCAGCGGTGCCTGTGCTGCCGCCCATATCCTTGGTTCTTAGCCCGGCGTCGATGGCAGCGCGAACCGCGTCCTCAACGACTTGAGCTTCGTGGGGAAGATTCAGAGAGTACCGCAACATCATAGCCACGGAAAGGATGGTGCCAATGGGATTCTAGATACGATGTCAGCTCTGTACTTGCAGCAAGTGAATAGGAACCGTCCGAAACAGTGTTTTAACGTACGACAATCCCCTTTCCTGAAATGTCCGGCGCGCTGCCTGTTATCTGAGTTAGCGACTGATATCTCGACGGGCTTGAGTGGAGGATGGGAGTCTTACCGTGAATAGGCTCATAGATAGAAAGGACTTTGGAGCCCACTTCCGGAACTCCGCAGAGACTCGCGCTCGGGAGCAGACCAATGCTGCCAGTGATGGCGCTCGCCTCGTCGCTCAAAATATCTCCTAAAATCTTATTAGCTAAACCGCCTACGAGGTGGTCGAGGGGCCTTGCTCACCTGCCAAGTTTGGCGCTATCATAACGCCATTGAGCTGCTTCGGGTTCTTGACCATGATCATGGCCGCGCTGTCAATGAGCTGATGCTCAACCTTCAGATCAGGGAACTCGTTTTTGTAAACCTCGTCAACCACAGAACGCCAAAGCCTGCTCGTGGCCAACACATTTGCCTTATCTAGCGAGATGACCCGTGAGTCTCCCCTGGTCTTGGCTAGGTAGCCGCCCAGCCGTGCGATACGCTCGATTTCTGGCTTCGTATAAACAGTAGTGTCGAACGCATTGACTCCATCGTACTCTTTCCGCTCTCCGAAATACAGGCCTGAGGTTAATTCCCGGACTAGCATCATGTCGACGCCACGGCAAACATCTGCCTTTAGAGGGGAGGTCTCGACAAGGGCGTCGGACGCGAAGAAACAGGGACGGAGGTTTCCATAGGCGCACATCTCGCTGCGTAGCTTCAGAAGGCCCTGCTCTGGGCGAACGGTTCCAGTGCCCCATTCAGGGCCGCCAATGGCACCAAGGAGCACAGCGTCGGAGGCTTTGGCAGCGGCGAGGGCCTCGTCTGTAAGAGGGGAGCCGGT
This sequence comes from Fusarium subglutinans, assembly GCF_013396075.1. Lineage (NCBI taxonomy): Eukaryota > Fungi > Ascomycota > Sordariomycetes > Hypocreales > Nectriaceae > Fusarium > Fusarium subglutinans. The sequence continues at coordinate 242,228 of NW_023502121.1, read as the reverse complement.
CTTGTCGATAGAGCACTGGGAGAAACGCAGAGGTCAGCAAAAGACTTCTCTCATGGGTGTTTTCGGACCCGTGTGATCCGTCATCCGGGGACTTACTCCTCCAAGCAGCAGGTGATTCAAATTGAATTTGCCAGCAGTCGGGCTGTTGTCCTCAACGGCCTTGATAACCTAAATTCTGCGTCAGGTATGCCCAATCGCAGGTCGAAATACTAGACTCATACTTTAATTGCTTCGGCAATAACCTGCAAAATAACCAATGTCAGCCTCTCCGTCTACAGTCAAGAGTGTGAAAGCTCGCGAATAGCCTACCTCTGGGCCACAGTGGTCACCCGCAAAGACAACAATATTGTGTTCCGCCATATTTGCAATACTTATCTGGAGAGACGAATCCGTTTAATGTGACAAAGTACGAGAGTAATTGATTAGAAAAGGAAGTGAGGAAATTGAAGAATGATATATCGCTGAGCTACCCTTACCCTTACCCCCGCTACACAACTGCCGAGATCGGAGAGGGGCATTGAAAGTGTGGCTCTAGCTGTGTAGCACAGGCGGCGGGGTGGAACACCTCTGCCGCGTACCTAGGTGAAAGACCCCTCCTGGGCTCCATTTTAGCAAGCCCAGCTTTCTACCTCAGGCAGAAAAGCCGTTCAGCCACAGTCAAGCCACAAACGAGCGTATGGCCAATACGAGCCAAGGCGATGTTACAGGACAAGGTCATCTAAGACCATGACCTCACCCCCTTGTAAGGTAGTCCTTCATAAACAAAGCTTCAGGTAAAACGGGGCTGTTTTCTTTGATAAATAACTTGCTCCTCATGACGCGTTGAGTTGTTGATATATAAACTTCCAGCTTCTGTTCTTCTTGACTCTCCTTAATTCTACCGCCAATTTTAGAGCTGTCTTGTCTTACACGCCTCGTCTTATCCCAGCTTTCGCGAACTCCCCTGATTGTTTTGGTGTCTCCTTTTAGAGGGACTCGTCATCATGGCTGTTCAAACGAAGGCCGCAAAGCTGTCCTCAGTCGCTCTGAGGATAAGCGCTCTCATATTCTTCAGACTTGTAAGTGGCTTATACTTGACAGCGCGGGAAAAAAAGTGCTGACCATAGACTATAGTTCCCAGTATGCTCAAGCTCAAGAAGCTTTTATCTCACCAACTAACCGAATCCTTCAGGCACATTTTCCTTCCATCGCGTTTGCACTTTTCGCAATCTATGTTCCTTCTTACATTTCGAGTTACTTCGCTCAGCCAGAGATTGGAGTTCTCGAGGATGAAGTCGACGTCACTGTGAAAGAGTCCATAGTCACCTCCGAAACTCCCTTGTTAACACAGGACGGTGTCGCAGTCGCACCTGAGCCTGAGGTTGCTACGGAGGTTGTCGACATTCAGGAGAAGCTTACGGTTGGAGAGAAAGTTCCTAGCATCGCGAACATCCTCTTATCTGGAGCTCCCAGTGCTAGGCGCCCAATTGCGTCGTTCTTGACCTTCCTCATCAACGCTACTCTTATCGGCTTGACAGCTGATGCTTTATTTCGTGCAAGGTGGTATTATCCTTCTGATGATCTTTCTTTTGTTAGACTTGGATATGTGTCACCATCGGAGGCGAGGTTCGTCATTCGTGAGCCCGATCAGTCGCAAATGCCCATCACATTCGAATACCACATTAAGGATGATGAGCCGACCTATGACACTAAGATTTGGCTCACTGCAGGCTACATCGCTTCGACTGACAACAGCACCGATTTTACTACAACTCTCACAGTGCCTCTTGACTCGGCGAAGCAGAATATTTACGAGTGGAGGACTTCCAACAACCACACCGGCGAGTTCCGCTCTGCTCCCAAGGTTGGAGAGATGCCTAACACCAAGGATGGCCTTTTTACCTTCCTCTCAACGTCTTGCATTCTTCCTCGATTTCCCTACAACCCCATGGAACATGCTTTGGCTATCCCTGGTCTGAGGAATCTTGCAGGTTTAATTCCCCAGTTGGATCCTCAGTTCATGCTCTTTCTTGGCGACTTCATCTATGTTGACGTCCCTGAACGTTTTGGGAAAACAATTGAAGAGTATCGCATGCAATACCGCCAAATCTACGCTTCACCTGACTGGGCCCCTGTTGCACAGAATCTGAGCTGGATCCATGTACTCGATGACCATGAGATTTCCAACGATTGGTCTTCAAACACGACTGGCATCTATAGCGCGGCTGTTGACCCTTGGCACATCTACCAAGCCAATGTTAATCCACCGATTTCCGAAGCTGCAGGTCCTCTCAACCTGAGACGCAATGCCACATGGTACGAGTTCACCCAGGGACCAGCCAGCTTCTTTATGATGGATACTCGCAGCTATCGTTCTAGCAACAATGCCCCATTCAATGCCACAGACAAGACTATGCTAGGCAAGGAGCAACTGGCTGACCTTCTGGCATGGTTGGAGCGTCCTGTTCCCCAAGGGGTTCGCTGGAAGTTCATTGCTTCTTCCGTTCCTTTCACTAAGAATTGGCCTATAAATGTGAAGGACACCTGGGGTGGTTTCCTTGCTGAGAGAAAGAAAGTCCTTGAAGCCATGTGGGATTCTGGTGCTCGAGGCGCCAGTGTCGTTATCCTCTCTGGAGATCGTCATGAATTCGCAGCAACCAAATTTCCACCCCCAGCTGACTCGCGATGGCCACAATCTGCTACTGCTCACGAGTTTTCGACTAGTCCGTTGAACCAATTCGCTTCTCCATTCCCAACATACAAGCAGACAGATGATGATATTATGATGAAGTAAGTTTATGCTCCATTGAATAAGGCATAATCGCTAACAAATATCAAGCTATATCCCTGGAGGCAAGTCCAAGTTTGGATCCTTTTCTATTGAGAAACTTGAGAACGGCGGGAGCTCACTGCACTACACTCTTTACATCGACGGAAAGGAAACCTGGAAGACAACAGTGGAAGCTCCGGATGCGCCTGAAGCAGTTCCTGTTGAGACAGTCCTTACCCCACCATCACTGTGGGACAAGCTCAGCAAGTTCTTTTAGATGGTAGCTCTTTACACAAGAGGTGGGACCAATATTCAGTATTTGGAAAATATAGCACTATTTAACACCACTCTTTTCACCTTGAAATCCTTACTCAACACCAAGCCGGGATGTAAATAATTCCATAGAGTAATACCTGCTATTCAATCATTACACTCTGCTTGTACTCCATACAGGGACCTCTTAGATACGGCCCCACTAACATCGGCCCCACTATCCATCCACAGATGGCACAGAAGCTTAGCTCACCGCCCAGGCCCACCCCTCCACTGGCCAGAAAATTTCCCCGGCAAAATTCTCAAAAGTTTGACGTCCAATTCAGATTCGCAACGATTTGCTCTGGAAGCATTAGATATCCCAGCTTCATCAACTCGACGCAAACATTTCACTATGGCGGGACCTGGAAACAACAAGAAGAGACAGAACGATGGTCGTCTACAAAGGCCCACAAAGAAGCAAAGGAGAAAGCAACTCCGAGATTACAACAGTGACTCTGAATCTGAGGAGGCGCAAGAGTTTGACGCTGTAAATCTGCTCGATTCCGACGACGATATTCACAATGTCAAGGTGGATGATGTTGGCGACTCCGAAAATGAACGTTCCAGCTCAGAAGACGAGGAAGCTGTGCCGAATAAGCCCCCGAAGAAGACAAAAACAAACGCCAAGAATGCCAGAGACAGCAAACCAGAAGCCGAATCCGATGAAGAGGAAGACGATGATGACGACGAAGGGTCAGAGGATGACGATGAGGATGGCAATTCCACAAACAAACGCAAAAAGTCGAAGCGAAACGACCCCAATGCTTTCGCAACATCGCTCTCCAAGATTCTCTCTACCAAGCTATCATCGTCCAAGCGATCGGATCCTGTCCTCGCCCGAAGTGCCGCAGCACACGAAGCCTCCAAGGCCGCTGTTGACAGCGCCCTAGAATCTAAGGCGAAAAAGCAGATGCGCGAGCAGAAGAAGCGAGCTTTCGAGAAGGGCCGTGTGAAGGATGTTCTTATCGCAACCACAAGCGACGCCACTGGAGAGCTCGAGACATCAACATCGGAGATTATGGTGACGGAGAGGAGACTACGAAAGGTTGCGCAGCGTGGTGTTGTCAAGCTGTTCAACGCCGTTCGTGCCGCACAAGTCAAGGCCGTTGAAGCTGAGAAGGGTGTGAAAAAGGAGGGTGTTATCGGTATGAAGAAGCGGGAGGAGAAGGTCAATGAGATGAGTAAGAAGGGATTCTTGGAATTGATCGCCTCAGGAGGCGGTGGGTTGAAAAAGGGAGCGCTCGAGGAGGCGTAATATCATTTCAGTGTGTTTATTTATTTATTTATTTCGTTTAAGAGGAGTAGTGGAATCATCAGGCCGTGCTCTTCCGGCTGTACAACTAAATGTCACAAAGATACCCCATATGATGCACCTGAATCCCCGCCATCGTCCGATCTTTCCAAAATACAGTAGTTTTACAAGTACAGAGTTTTCCTCATCTCATATCAAAACATGTGCTTCATTAAGCTTCTTAACTGAAATCGCTCGCTTGCAGGTTTCTCGTCATTGATGGCAGCTTCACCACTAGGCCGTCTAGCTCCTTGGTCATCCTGACTTGGCAACCCAATCGACTCGTCTCGGTGAGTCCAAAGGCCAGGTCCAGCATATCGTTCTCGTCATCCTCGGGCTCGGGCATCTTGTCGAAATATGCGTCGTCAGCAACGATAACATGGCATGTCGAGCAGGCGCAAGATCCCCCGCATGCGCCCTCCATCTCTAGATCGTTTGCTTGGGCGATATCGAGAAGGTTATCTCCCTCAGAAACAGCGAACTTGTTCTCTGTGCCGTCCTTCTCGATGAATGTGACATATAATCTAAGCAATGTTAATCAAATGCCTCCCAAGTGGGGTTTTAGGTTCTACATACTCTTCACCGGGCTTTGGGGGGTCAATATGTCCATGTCGCCGTTGTGTCGTGGTAGTAAATGCTCTATGGGAAACAGGCGAGAAGCGAGTAAATCGAGAGATTGTAGAAGATCGACCCTTGGATGTGCGAGACAGTACATTCTGACCAAGTCGGATTGGCTGTATTGTTCGAGGTGCCGTAGCCGGGAGCTTGGCCAAGCAAGTCGCAAACGATCGTGACGCAGACATAGTTTCGGCGAATTCGGGATATTGGCGGGGTTCTTGTCGAAAATTAATGGAAGAATTGAGGGGCTCGAACGATATATATTCAATGACAAGCTGTACAGTCCTTTAGTTGAAGAGGGAAAGTGTTGAGAGGCTCTAGATGCGCCAATTTCGGTCAATGGACGCTTATGCCCCCGTCTCGTCCTCTCACGTCCAAGATGATATTAAGCAAGCCCGAAAAAAAGTGAGTAGCTTCGGATAGCGGATCAGCAAAACAGCGCTTTCGGCCGGGAAATTCATTGGCCGGAGTCCGACGTCCAACTCCGGGTGGCCGGGGTGGGGCCTGTGGCAGGCATGATTTCATTTTCTCTGGTGAGAATCGGGTAACGTTGGAGCTCTCAACTGTCGCATTTTCTCTATAATAATTTCTTATAGAGGTTTATGTCGTCGTGTTGTCTCGGCCAGCCATGTCGACTCACAGAGAGGGCGTCAATCCCTTGAGGCCATACTATATCCCTCCCACAATCGGAGAAGCCGCCGAGACAGTCAATAAGTCGAGCCCGAGCCCAAACCCATTCCCCGATGGACGACATGTGACTGCAGCTGGTGAAAGATATGCCTCCAAAGCACGCGATATCCTGTCCGACCTCGAATACAATGATTATCTAGGCGATACCTCCCCGTCTATGGTCCAGAATGTCAAGGACCTTATCGACGAGCTGCTATGGAAGTACAGCTCAGTGCTCATGGCCCAACCTTTCGAGGTAGCAAAGACACTGCTTCAGGTCCGGAACCAGGATGAAAATGCTGCATACGAAACTCCTGTCGAGCCCGAGACGCCTAAGAGACAGCCCTCTTTTCATGGAAGCTCTATGTATGGTGGTGTAAGTGGATTTCGAGCTTGGTGGGAGGTACACCGCTAAATCATGACGCATAGTTCGGAGACTCAGATTCTGAGGGCGAGGAACCTGCCTATTTCACATCTCACGTACCATCAACTCCCAGTCCCTCGACTCCTAGAGGCTCACACGGTCGACGAGCCCCCTCTCCTGTGAAGAAACCGAATGTTCCGGAACATTACCTCACACTTCGTCGACCAGACTCGATTCTCGAAGTGATTGGGCAGCTATGGGGAAAAGAAGGTGCTTGGGGTGTATGGAAGGGATCAAATGCGACATTTCTCTATACGGTGTTGCAGTCGCTGCTGGAAAACTGGGGTAGAAGTTTTCTCAGTGCGATCTTCAATGTCCCAGACATGGGCGTTAGAGAAGACATCGACCGCATGATCGATATCGCCTCGCCGTATCCGTGGGCGTCGCTCTTTGTTGCCGCGGCTGCTGCTGTGGCTACAGGACTCGCTCTATCACCATTAGACTTGGTGCGAACTAGGTATGTTCTTTCGCATCTTGGTTGCAGCATAATTAACGTTGCCCAGACTTATCGTCACTCCGAGCTCGAACGGCCAGCGCAGGACGCTAGCCACCCTCAGAAACCTCCCCTCATACCTGTGCTCGTCGATGCTAGTACTACCAACCGTCCTCAACTCCTTGATCCACCCTCTTATCACTCTCTCAACACCCCTGGTTCTCCGAACTCAGTTTATGATCGACAGTCATGTCTCGCCAATGACCTTTTCTATCGCCAAATTTGTCGCCTCATCCTCTGCAATTCTGCTCAAGCTTCCCATTGAGACTGTCCTTCGACGTGGACAGGTCTCGGTTCTGTCAAGCCACGAATATGTGCAAGCACTTAGCGGTCCTGACCAACAATTTACAACTATTGTCCCCCCAGGGCGTTATGAAGGCACTTTTGGCACCATGTTCCATATCGTGAACGAGGAGGGAACTCACGAGGTTACCAGCACGAAACCAGCTGCAGCAAAGAAAGGCAAGGCTAAGACTAAAGGTGTCGCCGCCACAGTCTACAAGGGCCAGGGTCGCGAGGGACTCTGGAGAGGCTGGAAGGTCAACTGGTGGGGACTCGTTGGTCTCTGGACTGCCAGTGTGGTTGGCCATGGTGGAGAAGGCGAGTTCTAAGACGACACAATGATGAATGTTTGTGGTGTATGCACCGAGGTGCATTTTCCTGGCATGGCGTTGCGGTTGGGATGTATCTCTCCCCTACAAGCTTGACGAAGAGACGGCATGATATCCACCTCCATCTTTCTAAAAATGGTGTAAAATGACAAAGGGGGTTGTTTTCTAGTAGTCCACACATATTTATATCCAAACAACAGATCACAACTCTTGAATATCTTACGAATTCCTGTTCACTTGACAGTTAAGTGAGATTTCGGCTTGAGAGATCTATTTTGCTTAGCAAGCTAGGTACTGGGCTTGCCCTTAGTTTCCGTCTTTCTCGACTGGCCGATCCGATGCTCTCATACTTGTCATCCAGCCTTCGGCATCCCGGGACTCTAATTCAGCCGTCTCAACTCCAAGTGGCGTACGGGTTGCTGCAGGTCATTGACCAGCGCTTCTCCAATGAGTACGCACAGTCGGAATACCCCATGTTGAAACAACGGCTGCAAGCCCCCGTCACGTTCTGTTCCGTTTGCATGCAGGTAGAAACAACACCCTATTCGTCTAGAGACCAAGTTGACGCTTTGGTTCAGCCTCTCCCCCCCTGATCCAAGCAGTCATTATCCAGTATTTACCTCTGACTCTGCTTTCTCGTCTGATGTATCTCCTACTGTGGCTGTTTCTTGGCCCTGCGGAAATCTTGTCTGGGAATGTTGTACAGATCAGGGGATAAAGGTTGACAGCCGAAAGGGAGACCAATCATGATACAGCCGATACATCCTTCGGGTGTTGATTCGCCAAGAAATAGGATAACTACATCGGAGGAAAACTCCTATGTGCCTTTAATCAAGGTAAGGTTATCGTTGGTGTGGAGGAGATGCAGGAGAGTTTCAAGCGCAGATGTTCAAATGAAATTTGATAATCCCAGCTTCAGGTATAAAATCTGAGTGATCCCCTCAACTTAGGAGAAACGAAAACCGCAGAGCATTTCCTTCATCCGGTTCCAACACTCTTTCTTTGACTACACACTCATTGATATTTCTCGACCTCTGTCTCAGTCTTCATCATGGGCTCTCCCTTCAAGATGACTCGTTTCAAGGCCGCTTACTGGCTTGCCCTTCTTCTTCCCGCCATCATCGTTTCTGCCCATGGCCATGTTGATGAGATCATCATCAACGGTGTGTCTTATCAAGGCTATGGCAGCACTGACTTTCCCTACATGGAGAACCCTCCTGTCGTTGCTGGCTGGACCATCTCGCAGCGAGACAATGGTTTCGTTTCCCCTGAAGCCTATGGCGATCCTGATATCATCTGCCACCGCGATGCCACTCCAGCCGAGGGCCACATCGAAGTCACAGCAGGCGATGTCATCACTCTCCGATGGTCAGGCTGGCCTGAGAACCACATCGGCCCTGTCTTGAACTACCTTGCCAATTGCAAGGGCCCTTGTGAGCGAGTTGACAAGACTGAGCTTGAGTTCTTCAAGATTGATGGCCTGGGTCAACTTGAACAGGGCACTCCTGGCAGGTATGCAGACAGCGTTCTTCAAGAAAACGGAGACAGGTGGAACGTTCGAATTCCAGAGAACATTGCAACCGGTAACTACGTTCTTCGACACGAGATAATTGCTCTGCACAACGCTCTTGAGCGAGGCGGTGCCCAAAACTATCCACAATGCTTCAACCTCAGAATCACAGGTGATGGTTCGGACTCTCCCTCTGGATATCTCGGTACCGAGCTTTACGACATCGAAGATCCGGGGGTTCTTGTAAACGTTTACTCTAGCTCTGTTGACTATGAAGTTCCTGGTCCAACCATCGTCGAAGGAGGGGTATCATCTGTTGAGCAGAGCCCCTCCAGAGCTACAACGACTGCAAAGTGTACCACTCGGTACTAAGCTGATTGGTTATGGGGGGCCGGTTTATGGCATCTTGAGACTGGTGTTGTTTGTCGGTGCTTTTTTTTTTCTTTGGGGCGATGTTTTTTAATTCGGCTCAAGGTGATGATTCGCATTTTGCTCTCGCCGCAGTCAGCCCATCGCGTGAGCTCCCAGAGCTCGCTCCCCCTGCACCAGATAACGGCTTAAATTCAACATATACTATCTGATGAGACAAGTCTAGATGAACCTTTATCTACATATCAATTAACGTGCTACCTACCCCACCAACCAGAGGCCATCATCATTGATCCTCACTAGTGGCTGATATACCAAGCTTGCCGTTGGAGATTTCTGGGATCTGTATTGTCGATTGCAGCAATTTTTTTTTATCAGTGAACCATGTTTTCTTTCTTTAAGCCACCCGTGTCTACTACAATGCATCCGATTGATAGTTATCGATCGAAAACTGAGAATCCAGGTCATGATCAGGCCGAAGGCAAGCCTTATGGCTGCTATACCGGAGCTGCTATTTCGAGGTTCCCTCCTCTCAAAAGCGATTCAAGTAACCCAGCGCAGACCTTCGAGGACAATGACTGACTCAATTGTTTCGTTTCGTTTTGGCCGGCTGAGCGTCTACCATCCGCGGCCAAGTGGTTGTCTCAACTCCCAATAGCGTGTCCCTCGGAGGATCCTCCCCACTTGTATAAGCGCCAGACCTTGAACCTGCGTCGCTTCGATCCTTGAGGTTTCTAAACCACCGCCCTATAGAAGAGAGTCGTTTCTGGCCTCGCTTCCGAGGGTTTGGGTTGTGTCAGGGGAGAATAACTTAGAGGGGCACATCGACCACTTCTTGGGGCCTAGTCCACGCTATTTGTCGCGCCCGCGGTTAAGATGCCTTCGTGATTGGCGTCTCCAGGCGATCCGCGACCCATGCCCTCGAGGCTGACTTGGTTGTTTCTCAGAACAGAACCAACAGCTCGAAAATAGAGATGGTTCTGGTCTGTGATTCACGTAGGGAAGAACTAACAATGGGACTGGGTTGCCGGAATAGCTTGGTATGCGTCTTTCAGTTGCGTCTCTTGCTTCTTTATCATTAAGAACTGCTGCACGGCGTCTGCATATGAGGCGCTTTGCTCTCACTCCTACCAGCTCTCTTTCCTTCTGGCATATCTCACCTCCAGCCTGTCGGTGATATCGCTCATCTTCCATGTAGATGTGCCATGGCTTTTACTCTCCAGCCTCACGAGGGACATGTCCTCAGGATCTTCCTTGTGCTGGTTTCCTTTCTGCTTGCTCCAGCAAGTCCAGCTGCCGTTGAACCACATGTCAGAGTCTTTGCCAACGGAGAACCTGAAAGCCCTCGAAGGGCTCCTCCATCCTTTTTGGACTTCCCATCACAACACCAAAGGCGAGATGGGTCATGTCCGATATCCGGAGACCATTGGTGTGGCAACGACCTTCCCGGGGATTTCTGTTGTTCCTCGCAGGCTGATTGCAAGGTCCTTGCTGCAAACACAACTGCTCTATGCTGCCCGAAGAACTCCAAAGGAGAGTGCGAGATCATTTTGCCCATAACCTGCAACATCGAGAGACAGAACCCATCAACGAACCCAGAAGCTGAGGTCAAAACACTTGCACTAGATCGGAAACTCAAACGCTGTGGTGCCATGAACGGGGCCGGGAGATGCTGCCCGTTTGGATATAGTTGCAAAGACGATAAGGAATGCGTACTCGACAAAGACCAGGACGAAAGCTATGCCTTCTTGCTCCCGGTTCCTGAATATACATCAGCCATAACTTCTGCTCCAACATACACAACTACATCCTCATCAACTTCTGATATCCTATCAGTCGAAACATCAGAAGTACCCGACAGGGTGTTCCAACCGCCTTTTGCCTCAGCTGATCCTACGACTTCTGCTACAGAATCAGCCACTTCGGAAGACAAGGAAGAAGAGAAGAAGGGCAGCGGTATAAGCCCAACAGGAGCGGTGACTGCAGGCACTGTTGCTGGCGTCTGCTGTCTGGTTGGAGTAGGCATATTTGTATGGATGAAATGGTTCAGAAAGAAGGGAGATCAAGAAACCCCGGAGATGTCACTAGCACGGGAATCATGGGGATACTTCTCTACAAGAAGTGCGCCATCAACACTGCACCTGCATCTGGCTCGTGGCCCTGATGACAAGTTCATTGTTACACCAACCACGGCCGGATTCACACCCTCCTACCCACCGCTTGCTCCAATTGTAGAGGAGAACCAAAGCCCTGTTGAGCTTCCCGCAACACCCGTGTCGCTCTGTATGTGGTCGAATTTCGAAAACGCTGCCGTTGAGGAGCCAAAGTTGGCTTATGTCGTTCCAGCCAAACGGCAATGACTTGTTTGAACCAGTAAAACAACAACAAAAACAAACATTATGATGAACATGACATGCAAAATGATGAACGGTCTAACTTTCTTGTACATAAATTATATATTCTTTTACGATTTGTCTGTTCCTTTTCTTGTTCTTATCTACCTACCTACCTTAGCTACATACTATTTCATGATTTGTGATTTTGGAAGTGGAAGACATGTCATCCATCGTGGGATTGTCACTTTTGTTATTACAAACTCTGGAATTTCGATTACAAATATCATACGGATGACTCTGTGTTGCATCTTGTGATTTCTAGTATCTTCTATATATAGTAAATTACGTTGTACTAACGTTCTAGAAAGCCACGACAACCCAAGGCAAGCTGAAGGTAAGCCTAGGTATGATGCAGGAACAATGTACAGTGTAGAGTATGAGACAGCACTGTCTCTTTGTTTTAGAATCCACTAACCCAAAGATGCAATGTTGTATCAATTTCAGCAAAAGCTGTTCCAACACGACCACATCTCATTGTCGCAATTGTCTCCTCCTCTGCCAATTTTCTCGCCTCTTCAAGTGGCGTTTCCAAATCGTATATTTCTGCCAACTGCATCATTTCAACCGCCATTCAAACCCGCCATCGCATCAATTTTCTCTGTCGCATTTTCTCGCCCACAGTAGGCCATGGCTTGCCTTTCGATCGGCACCAATATTCTACCACTACTTTCCTGATCACGGGTCCGAGGCTAAGACACTTCGAGCTGCGCTGCGACTTCGAATTTCTAGGCGGAGGTTAATCCGGCCTCCATTACAGCATGACGTCTCAACATCCTGACTTCGACGAGTTCTACGACGAGTTCTACGACGATCAAGTGGCAGCTCACCGGCAGCTCTTTCCACGACAGAATCCTTGGGATCGCATCACCCAACCGAGTGTCCTCATCTCTTGTCTCATCATTGTCGTCACTATTACATACAACTTATATGCTTCAACCACCACCTTTCAAGAATTAATACACCTTTTGGGAACCAGTCTTTGGGACGGCCTTGTATTCGTTGTCCCTGAGAGCCTCCTGAATGCCTTGGATACACCCGACAATTCCACTACAACCGCCACCTCCGAGTCGATGTCTCTCGTCGAACGAAGCCACCATGCCGTCAAAAGCGACAAGATGCAGAGGGTTTTGGGGCTGACTCGCCCCGGCGGCGTCATGTCCTCAGTCTTTGAAGTTAGAAAACGCGCCCTCTCCATGACCGGCAGCGTTCTGGGCTTGAAGACCGAATCCGATCGTCCACCAGGTCTTGGCAATATGGACAACTCATGCTACCAGAATAGCATACTCCAAGGACTTTCATCACTCAAACCTTTACCTGAATACCTCTCCACCTATCTTGAAGCATCAAATAAAAGTGGTGATCAGGACGTTGCGCAAACATTACGGGCTCTGATCGCCGACCTGAACGACGTTTCGAATTATGGGCGTACGTTATGGACTCCAAGTATGCTCAAGTCTATGAGCACATGGACTCAACAGGATGCTCAGGAATACTACTCCAAATTATTAGATGATATCGATAAGAGTGTCGCAAAGGCTATCAAGAACGCACAGCCTCAACATCCCGGTCTGGCCATTAAGATTGATAAAGACGACGCTGCTGTGAGTGAGCATAGCGACGACAGTGGTTATCAAAGCATAATATCTCCACCCGAGATCAAGTCGAGTCACAATCCGTTGGAGGGTATGCTCGCACAAAGAGTGGCCTGTGTTCGGTGTGGGTATTCCGAGGGGTTATCCATGATACCTTTCACATGCTTGACACTGAGTCTCGGTTTGAACAAGAATCAGCATGACCTGTATGAAAGGCTGGATGCTTACAGCAAAGTGGAAGCGATCGAGGACGTCGAGTGTGCGAAGTGTACCCTTTTAAAGCATGAGGACCTTTTGTCTAAGTTGGTAGACAGGATGCGACACAACGAGACGCCAGACGAGCACCTCCAAAAGGCTCTGCGCCGACTTGAGGCAGTGAAGCTGGCTTTGGAAGAAGATGATTTTGAGGAAAAAACTCTGACTGAAAAGTGCAGCATTCCGACTAGTAACAAAGTCAGCTCTACGAAGACCAAGCAGATTGTTATTTCTCGGCCGCCAAAAAGCCTGGCAGTCCACATGCAACGATCGGTGTTTGATCCTTCTACTTTCAACATGATGAAGAACTCGGCTCCAGTCAACTTTCCCATGACACTGGATCTTGGCCCGTGGTGTTTGGGCAGTGCCTCCAATTCCTCAACCCAAGCATCGAGTGCAGAGGAGAAATGGGATGGGGACCCTCGAGAATCAATGATAGCTGGCGACCAAGGCTCATCCAAATTTACGGGGCCTATCTATGAGCTTCGAGCGGTGGTGACACACTATGGGCGGCACGAGAACGGGCACTACATATGTTATCGCAAATATCCACGACATAGCCCGCCTGCCAAAACAGTTGACGATGAGGAACCTGATAGCAAAGTGGATACTCAGCCTGAGCTCGAACCAAAGAATCAAGGGAACGACATCGACGAACCTGAGATGGACTGGTGGAGGCTGAGCGACCACAACGTCTCAAAGGTTAGCGAAGATGTGGTGCTTAGCCTTTCCCCCGGCGTCTTTATGCTCTTTTACGACTGTGTGGACTCCACGATGGCTATGAACGATCAAGACGAAAGTATGCAAGATGCCAATGAGGTTGCAGATCTTGGTGCCGCAACCGGGCTGGCCAGTGCAACGGACAACACGGCTCAAATAGTCCAGGGGCACGAAACTCAAAAGTCCAATGGCAAGCCAAAGGAGGCATCGAATTTGGAAGAAGACGCCACGTCATACGTCGCAAATGATCAGGCTGCCATTGAAACGACAACGCGCGGCTCTAATCTGATCACCAATACAGCTTCATTGGTTCATGTTACGCCATAATGCTCTGAAAAGTTGAAGCATGGAATTTGGAAAGGAAGAGGCGGTGCATAAGTAGACAGGGCTTCAAGTCTCGGCGAGCAACAAGTGAAGAGCAGGCAAGCGTGGTGTCATTTATGGGGTTTTATTCAAAAGCATAGCGATGGCGTTTAAAAACCAGTTAACAATGGTTGGCATACCTGTTTATTGTAAGAAGGGTCTGGGATAGAGAGATCAAGCGGTTCAAAGTGCACGCATTACAGTTACTCGAGTTATTATAAAGGATGATGCCAATAGCTCTACTCTGTGCAAGGGATTATAATGCATAGACGGGTTTCTCGGCGCAGCAAACCGATCGTTATCACAAGCCAGCTAGAATTGAATTGTTAACCGAAATTGTTGTTTCTCGCTTGGATGAATGGGTTAATGTGTTTCAGTGAGGTAAAGGCCAAAAAAAAGTTATAAATATGGTGCCGGCACTGAAGGGCCGAGAATAGAGAGTCGAGAAGCGGTTTGGCCCACTCCAGTGGGAACGGACCCGACGGAGTGCCGAAACAATAACGGCAGGATGCCGAGGGGGGGAATTGGAATGCGTAGTCACTAGTGGTATTTTGTAGTGTTAGTTGGTTAATCAACCTCCTGAAGAAGCGGGATAAACTTCACTCCGCGGTTAAATCGGCAACTAGTGGGGAGGGCATAAGCGTCTAAGTTGATGATGAGTTTCTGAATATCTGCTAAATGTGTCATGTTGAGGAAAATACTAGTCAGAGACAAGATGAGATGTCATTGATATGCAAGTCCCTTGGCACAATTCCTCATTTGCGAATTGCGATGAACATCGCAATCCTGGAGGAATTTAACAGCTCGTATAATTGTTAGTGTCCCCATCAGATTAGACTATTAGAGCCAGTTCAACTTTCGAGGACCTGGTCTGTGAGGTGCTACGTACTCGGCCAAGCCCGATCAAAGGGAGAATTGACAGCTGCCATGTGCTTTCTGTTCATCCTGCTCTCACAGTCCCACAGTCAGAGGACCAAACAAGTTAGGTGGTTACAGATGAAATCTAGACCAAAGAGGGTCTCCTCGTATAAACAGCTCGCAATTATGCCAAGCTTCCTGTACCAACCAGGGGACGACGCTTAGCTGTGTCAATGTATGAGCCTGATTGGTCAATCCGTAAACAGAAACCCCCGGGACAGGGTCTCTGACACCCATGCCCCCAGATGCTGATCAGCATGGGCTTGTCTTGCCGTCTAGCCAGCTGCTTTTGCCTAGTGGGACAAACTGTCCTGCGCCCCTTTGCACTGGAAAAGCTTCGCCTGTGATGATAGGTTTGAGCGTAACTTGCTTGGCAGGTACGAGGAGTTAGACGAACGATGGGGAGTAAGGGAGTTCTTTCACGAGGGTCTGTTGACGTATTGGTTCCGCTCTTTGACCCAGTTGTTGGTTGGAACTCGGCGTCTTTGTCTGAAGAGCAGGGCGTTGAGTCGTAGGATTTGTTCGTTTGGGAGCCGCCGATGTTGGGTTGTCTACATATGTCAGAGATCGGCAACATTGAGCCGATGTTTCGCTAGGGATAGGCCTATTTCGAGGCTGAGCGCGATAAGAAAACGTATATCCTTGGCTGTGATTGTATCGTGTTTTGTTATTAATAAGTACGATGAACCCACGTGTGTCGTGCCTTGTCCAAATTTGAAGGTTATTTTCTACTTTTGTCTCTGCTTCCGTTTCTTTGATTTTTTGCAATAAAACCGAAAAGCAAATAATTCCGAGAACAAAGAACGACGTATATGAAGCTTCCTGCTTTCATACACAGATCAATCTTATCACTAATAAAGGCAGTCGCAACTAACAAGCTCGCATCAGATCAGCTTCCGCTTGCACCAACAGGAAGGAAGTTGCTCAACCAGCCACTTTCCCAGACCGTGCTATTCGACTTGTCTTGTGAGACCTCCTCATCATCGAACCCTCTCTTTCCAGCCTCTTAAGACACCGGATTTCTTTTTCTTTACTTGCGGTATCTTTTTCTTCTCCTCCCTCTTTTTGGACCTCAAACTTTTTTTTCTCCCTGCTCTCCCTTGGACAACACGTCACTCGAAGACGAGAGTTCGGGTCTAGCTCCAGGTGGCTTAACACTATTTGCGCGCTGTATCGTGTCTCCGACGACAGTCAGCAAGCCACCGATCACTTCCTACTCCTCCCAATCTCGAGAAACGAAATCGAAGCATTGTTTACTTCTAAACTGAGACACTCGAAACAATGGCGGGATCAAATGATCTGGAGGCCAACAACAGGATGTCGCGTGGGTCTGAGGCTGTCGACGATGGATTCTCAGAAAAGCCTCTAAACCAGGGAACAGGTTCAGGAATACACGCGTCCGTCTACATAATGTATGTGATGAACTCTAGATGTGGACAAGTTCTATGTGTGCGGGGATGTCTAACATGATGTTTGAACAGAACATGGATTTTCTTTTCCAATACCACGATTCTCTTCAACAAGTGGCTAATTGACACTGCTGGATTCCGTAAGTTTCCTGCTATCAATCAAGCTGTGTCAATATTGAATTAGTTTGCTAACTCACCCTCATAGGATATCGTGAGTATTCTACTTGCTCATCTCATGCGTAGTATATCATGACTTGAAACTAACAAGCTACCAGCTATCATCCTCACAACATGGCATCTTGTATTTGCAACAATGGCAACGCAACTGCTTGCTCGCACTACTTCTCTTCTTGATTCACGCCATTCACTCCCAATCACTCGACGACTCTACATACGGACCATTCTCCCTATCGGCGTCCTCTACTCGGCTTCACTCGTCTTCTCCAACATCGTGTACCTCTACCTATCGGTTGCTTTTATTCAGATGCTCAAATCTACCGGCCCTGTCTGCACTCTTGTGGCTTCGTGGATGTGGGGTGTCGCTCAGCCGGATAGTAAGACGTTTGGCAACATCATGCTCATTGTTGCTGGTGTCGCCATTTCCAGTTTTGGAGAGATCGAGTTCTCCTGGTGGGGTTTTCTCTTTCAGATGTGCGGCACTATTGCCGAAGCCGTGCGTATTGTCATGATCCAGGTCATGCTCAGTGCCGAGGGTCTCCGTATGGATCCTCTTGTCGGCCTCTACTATTTCGCACCTGTTTGTACCCTTATGAACATGTTCGTTGTCTTGTTTAGTGAAGGCCCCCGGTTTAAATGGGAAGATGCAGCTCAAGCCGGCTATGGCGTACTGCTTGCCAATGCTTGCCTTGCATTCTTCTTGAATGTCATCAGCGTCTTCCTTGTAAGCCAGAATCCTGTCCCCCGCATTTCACTTTCACCGCTGACTTCTATTCAGATTGGTAAGACATCAGGACTTGTCATGACCCTGAGTGGTATTCTTAAGAGCATCCTTCTCGTGGCTGCTTCTGTTGTTCTTTGGGGTACTCACATCTCCCTTACACAAACACTGGGATACGCCGTTGCCCTTATGGGTCTTGTTCTGTATTCGATCGGTTACGAACAACTCCTCAACATGTGGGAAGAGGCGGTTGCATGGGGTACCGGTACCCTAAATCGAGAGGGCGAGATGTCTCCTACTTTACGCAAAGGTATCATGATTGGATGTTTGGGTTTCATCACCGTGATAATTGCTGGTGCGTTATGGCACTACCATGGTTTATCCAGCGAGCATGTAACTCGGGTGACCTCGTCGTGGTTTGCCCATTGATGACGATTTCACTTAGACATTGTATAGACTTTTAATAATGATCAAACGTTTTAATGAATTTCTGTATCCTATCAGTCGTGCAGAGTTGTAATGCTGCACTGTTCGAAGAGCCCTGCTATGGTTATCAATACATGTTTAAAGGGGTATCTTATTAATCCACCCAACCCATGGCAAACGAGCTTCCAGCTGTATAGCTAGACCTCCAATGCGCCTGAAAACAGCCAAGACTATGATTATTATGTGAAAACCAACGCATTATCAACGGCGACTTCTACTTCCCCGCCTTTCTCGTCGAGGGGATAGACTACGCTCTCGCCTGTTCCTCCTATCCCTCGATCGTTCTCTTTCACGATCCCTGTCACGATCACGTCGATCCGTTTCGCGATCTCTGTCCCTGTCTCTTCGGTCTCGGTCCCTATCACGATCTCTGTCCCTATCCCGCTCGCGATAGCTGTCTCCACCCCTCGGCTTATCACGATCAACTCTGTCTCTGTCTCTGTCTCTGTCTCTGTCTCTGTCTCTGTCTCTTTCTCTTTCTCTTTCTCTTTCTCTTTCCCGGTCTCGATCTTTTGTTGCATCCCGTTGTCGGCTGCGGCTCCTAGAACGACTTCTCCTCCGCTCCTCGCGACCTCCGGGCGTATATCTGTCGATATCGTCTTGAATCCGCCGGCGGCGTAGATCAGGAGATATTTCACCACTGCTTTTCTTGTCATCGAGTCCAGGTATTGGGAGGCCTTTGTTCCTGGCATCCTTCTGAGCCGCCAGATAAGCCTTGGCTTCTTTTTCCCGCTTTCTGACTTCTTCCATCTTCCACTCCTCGAGGCCATCCTGAGCTTTGCTAGAGCTCGGTCGTGCGGCACTGGCAGTGGCTCGTGAGGGAGAACGACTACGGCGCTCAGTTGGTTTTTCCTTTTCTCTTTCGCGTTCTTTCTCAGGGGCCGCTTTTTCCTGCTCCTTCTCACGAGGCTTTGCTTGGTCACGGTCGTCACGAGGTCTTTCTCGGCTTCTGCGTCTCAGAGTTGATCTCTCGCGGTCGCGCTCTCGGTCACGAGGCCGGTCTCTGTCTCGATCACGGTCTCTTTCGCGGGGGTCATAATGGTCAGCTCCGCCAAGACGAGTGTCGTGGGACCTGCTTTGATCACGTCCAGTGCGGGAACGGCTCCTTTCCCGTCTATCGGAGCGCAGTCGTGAGCGGTCTCTTCTGTCTCTGCTTCGATCTCGACGCTCGGGTCTAGGTCTTGATCGGCTTCTCTCCCTTCGTTCGACCACTCTCGCTCGAGAACGGCTACGATTACGTCTTCGGGATCTGCTTCGCTCGTAGTGGTCATACTTGGGTCGTGATCGGCTTCTAACCGCACGGTCCTCTCTACCAGTTCGTGAACGAGTCCTCTCCCTTCTAGCTCGAGACCGGCTTCTGTCACGTCTGTCCCGAATACGCGGGCCACTGATGCCTCTTTGTGGTGAGTTTGAGCGTCTATCGCGACGAGAATCTCGTTCCCTCGAGCGATCACGCTCTCTATCTCTCTCGCGATCCCCATCGCGGTCCACGATCCGAGAAGTACTACGACTCGGCTTGCGATCGTCCGCTTCAGGTCTCTTGGCCTGTGCAGGTGTTCCATGGCCATCACGTTCAGCTCCGAGCCCTGCATCGCTGGTCTTGCGGGCTTCTGCAATCGACGAGCGTTCTCGCCTGATCGGGTTGATGGCCGAAACAGGCCCCGTTTTGCGTGGCGGTGGTGCGAGGGATGAATCAATCTCCAACTCTTGCTTTTGTGCGGGCTTGGAGCTTTCGCGGAGTAAATCGGCCAGAGCCTCTTGCTCCAGTCGATCGTGTTCTTCTTTGGAGAGCTTCTCTTTTAGCTCTGTAGAAACCGCTGATTTCTCCTTGTGGCGATCATCCCTATGTCTGTCATGATCACGATGGCGATCCCTGTCGCGATCTCTGTCTCGGTCCCTGTCCCTATCTCTATCCCTTGTATCACGGTCTCGGTCCCTGTCGCGCTCGCGCTCCTTGTGTCGCTTTTCTCTTTCAATATCTCGTAGTCTTTCACGCTCCTCGCGCTCTTGCTCGCGCTTTCGGCGACGCTCATCTCTTTCTTCCTGGCGTTTGATTTCGGCTTTCTCTCGCTCTCGCTCTTCCTTCTTTCGTTCCTCTTTGAGGATTCTTCGTTTCTCCTCCTCGATTGCAGCTTCTTTTTGTCGCAGCTCTTCCCGAACTTTTTCACGTTCCGCACGTCGAGCCTCAGTCTCGGCCTCATATTCTTCGTCTGTTTTGGCGCCCCGAAGCTTTTCTGCCTCAGCTGCTTCCTCGCCGACTTCGGCCCGGCGTGTTTCGCGGATTCGCTCCTCTATGGCGCCCACGTCGATCAGCTGGCTAATGACATCTTCTGCTTTGTGATAAACCCCGGATCTCTCTAGAGCACCGTCGATTAGAGCCGCAGCCTTTCTTCGATCAAGGGTGAGAAGCTGCTGTGGGTTGCGCTCAATTTCCTGCTCGGCCACCTCGAGAATCGATTTCGTGACCTGAGCCTCGTAATCCTAATTATGCATCAGTATGGCATTGCGCATGAATTCCTATCTCGTCGTACGCTGGCTTCAAACTTGTCCCAAACTTGCTTTCGAATAGAATCGTAGGCTCCCTCCTTCTTGAAGCTATGGGCCAGCGATTCTATTGCTGCTCTTGTCGCCGAAGGTAGAGGAAGATCTGAGGCCTTGAATTTGCGCGTTTCAGGAGCAGGCCCTTTTTCGCCATTCGACGGTGGTTGTTCGACACCTGATTGCACCATGATGTTGGTGTTATCTGCTGAGGCGCAAGGTATTGAAAAGGAGATGTGACAACGCGCGTCATGGAAGCGCGGAGATGAATCTTGGAGATCAGCGCATAGCGCAGTTTGCCAATCGAGTACGGGTGAGCCTTCAGGCTAGGGGGGCAATCTTCGAGAACAAAGAATACTTGACATAATTCAAGTCAAGCAAAGGGCTCTTTGAGCGACGTGACATACAAAACGCCAGATCACGTGACGATTCCAGATGCTACAACTAATGGGCTTACCCTATATGAACAGCCTGGGAGATGGCCATTAATCAATACCTGTTAAGTGGATATCTTACAATACTTACTTTAAAGCTGATGTTTTATGTCTTTATGTTGAACTAGTTATCTTTAGTTTATTGTAACAATTAAAAACAAGAGTACTTCAATATAATTGATCCTACAACATGGCAATGTTTTGGTGTTTTTTTTATCACTCAGCCATCGCTGGTCAACTATTACCTAGGTACTTATGGGATGGGCGAAGAGAGGCTCTAAGATGTCAGCAAGATGTACTATGGCTGTAAAGTCCACCGCCAGCATCAAAAGAAGGATTGCAGCGGCTTACATCGAAGTTCATCAAGAGAGATTCTCCGAGCTTCTATCTTCAGACACAAGGCAATCGACTATTGAAAAGCATTCATGTATTCATTAAGGTGCATCGCCAACTTGAGACTCTTCTGGTAGCACATCCACTTATAGACAGTGTGCTCAATGCTATTTGCATATCTACTTGGCACTCAGGAAAACGCCGTTGTCGTCTATCCTGCCTTGTCCCTTGTCCAAGTTCAGAGCGTGGGACCAGTAATAACAACCTGACTTTTCGTTGCTAGTGTGATGACCAGAGTGCCAAGTCACGATGAAGAGGAAAACCTGGCAGCCTTTAGCAGCCTTCATATATGGGAGAATGATAATTAATCGTTCATCCAAGTCCTTCATCAGTATTTATAACAATAACGTATATGCTACTGTACAACTATGTTCATGACGTTGGAGCCCGGTTCTTACGATCACTGACGACTATTAGTGGTTTGACTTATGCCATGATATTGAATGACTTACGTGCTGAGTCTTCTGGAGAGCTGCTGCAATTTCTTGTCATTGTTGGCATCCTCGGCAGCCTTCTGAAGCGCGGTGTTTCGCTCCTCCTCCTGGTGCTTGACGACTTCTTCGTGAGTGGGCGGCAGCCTCTCGTTTTGTAAATCAACCTTTCGCGCATCCTCGAATCCATTGATTGCGTTCTTGAGGCCTTCGGCACCAAGCATGAGTGTTCCCGCGGGCAGTCTTCCACCAGATACAGTCTTGAGTTCTGTGACCTTCTCCGACTCCTCGCGAAGCACCTGGAATACACGAGACAGCCGACCGATGGCGAGAATCTTGTTCTTGATGGCTCTGCGTCGCACTTCAATCGACTCAGGGTCGTTGGACAAAGCTGGCGAAGCGGGGCCAGGCGAGGTTGAGGAGGGCGTCTCTTCTTTAAGTTCCTCCTCAGAACAGGTGCTGAGAATGGCGATGAGCATATCGGTGATCTTCTCTCCAACAAAAGGAAGAGACCAGGTGAAAACGTCCATGAAGTTGGGTAGCCAGTAAGGATGAGGAGTACAGTTGAACTGACGAATGTTCATAACGTTGTTCTCATACTTGAGTACTGCTGCCTTGTTGTTATAGACATCGAGGTAATTGGGGGCGGAGAAAATAGTCATAACACTTGGAAAACCGGTGGTTCGGGTCTTGCGGTACATGCGATAACCGGCATCTTGGGCCTCATGAGCACGGATAATAGAAAGAAGGTTGTTCTTTTCCAAGAAGGCGCAAGCAGCTGGATAGGAGAAGAAGTATGAGCATCCTCGGACATGGTTGTGTAAGAAATAGTCGCTTGTCTTCTCCTGGCCGAAGTCTTCGAGAGGATCAGCCCAGAGGATGTCGCACATAAGACCCTGAGTAGGGGGCTCGCGGAAACGATCAATCTATCAAGGTTAGTCGCAGACATGTGGGCAGGATGCGGTTCAACGAACGCTCTTCAAGTCGTCGAGTGTATGCAACTCGGGGCTCAATCCACCATGAATACAAAGAAACTGCTTGTTCATAACAGCAGCAAGGGGAAGAGCGCAGAACGACTCCATGCAGGCCTCGTAGATAGTCTCTGAGTATTTATGCTTGCATTCGAGTTTGAAGGTGAAGTAGTCAGTCAAATGGCGACATTCATGGTTTCCTCGCAACAGCCAGAGGGTCTTGGGGTAATGGATCTTCAGACACCAGAGGTAGAGGACACACTCTATGCTGAAGTAGCCTCGGTCGACATAGTCACCGAGGAAGAGGTATCGGGTCTCAGCGGGGTCACCTCCGACTTCAAACAGCTTCATCAGATCGTAGTACTGTCCATGCACGTCACCACAGACAGTAATGGGAGCGTCCATCTCCAGGAGGTTGGGCTCGGCGCGCAGAAGTTCGGTACCCTTCCTGATAATCCAAAGAGCCTGCTCTTCGGTAAGACGGCCCTCACGATAGAAATGCTGCTTAAGAAACTGAAGGTTGGGCTTGGAATGAGTGTCATCATCGAAGAATTGCTCGTCGGTAGGCTTGTACATGGCAGGTGCTTGGACATCTGTGAAAATGCGATAAATTAGAGTTAGTCAGAGTGCGAGAAGCTTATGAGAAAGACCATGGCTGTAATGTTGCAGGTACCATAATACAAGCCTGAGTGGTAGCTAGGAATATTGTGGACAAATCTGCGACAACATTTGTTGTCTATGATGATGGCGGGGTTGAGGCGGCGACAGCTGGAGGGGATATCACGAACCTTTGCACACACGCTCCAAGGTGCTGACCTGGGTGTTGTCCTCCATGGTGTGAATGGTAAAATCGATCTCAGGGACCGGCTTCTTCTCCTGAATGGCGCGAATGGCATTGTCGACCTGGACGTTGCGTCGCTCCTCAGTAGAGGGCGCAGTGTTGGCCTCGCCTTCAGAGTCCATGGTGGGCGGCTAGGGGGCAATGAGGCGAGAGGAGGATGGAGCTGGCGGCGGTGAAGGCGTTGATAGTAATGATCGATGAATGTGTGATACTTATAGAAACTTGCACAAAGAAACAATGCAATGCGACTATGTAGAAAGGCAGACGGCGATGCGCAAGGGAAGTTTCTGAGCAAATGCCGTGGCCGGGTTTGAAAGAAGGCGGTTACTGGATATAGGTAGGGCTGACCAGAAAGAGCGGCGGGAGGTCAGGTTGGAAGGTAAGAACTCAGCAGCCACTGCCAGTTGGGAGATGACGGTTGAGCGATTCTTCAGGAAGGGGCCACCGGGCTTAGGTACCCCGGGAGGGAGCTTAAGTACTGATCCAGCGTTGGCAGGTGGAGATATACGAGTGAATGCGGGCACAGTACTTACTCGCCTGGGCAGCTCTTCTGAATCTGACAGCTCCTCATGTTTCAATGACAGATGCTGACCTCGGCCCAATTAGAAGATAGCAGTAATTAAAGCAGGAGGCTCGCTCGCGTGGCCATCATTCGTTTACCAATGGAATGACACAGCTGAACTTTTCATTCTCTCTTTGCGCTACTGCGCAACGTTAATTGAGTCCTACGGGGAAGGGAAAGCTAAAGTACCGACCGACTGCCCTGAAACTTGCTGCTAAAATCGGATATTTGGCTGGACCTAGAGAATCTTATCAACGATCCAAGTGGGATAACGGTTTTGACGAAGAGAGCGGTGAATGGTGCAACATCTTTTACGGAGTACTTCGTAACATTCTGCGCATTTGCGCGCATATCAATGTATTTCGAACGAACCTATGCGGCCTTGAGCGTAGCCTACCAAAAAATCCCTGAGACAGAGGAATCCGAAATACGACGATGATTGACGAGGACCTGAATGTTCACATTCCTAGCCCGTGTTACGATCATCGACAGTTCATTATTACAGCTCGCCAACATGTCTTTGCCCTCTTGGCTGCTGAATAGTTCTTCCAGATGCAGATCATCGGAACCTTGCTTGGAACGGTCATTTCCTGATAAAGCCAACTTGGCGTCTCTGGCCTAAGATGATAACTTTGAGCACATTATCTGACCTCAGCCAAGTCTTAGGGTAGTTGCCAAAATGACTTGACATATGTATTCATATGCAATGTCATACCTTTAATATCTG
This sequence comes from Fusarium subglutinans, assembly GCF_013396075.1. Taxonomy (NCBI): domain Eukaryota; kingdom Fungi; phylum Ascomycota; class Sordariomycetes; order Hypocreales; family Nectriaceae; genus Fusarium; species Fusarium subglutinans. Next base: position 217,245 of record NW_023502121.1, on the reverse strand, counting down.
TTCTCCAAACTCCCTTGCGCCAATACATGAGTAGTTAGGCAACTAGTCTTGCTATCCAAACATGGCATGGCATGGCATGGCATGAATGCTCAACTGCGAACATTCTGTATCCATCTTTAAGGAATACAGTAACCACCATCAACGACCAGGTCATGGCCAGTTGTAAAGGATGAGGCATCACTAGCCAGGTACAGGTAAGCTCCCTTAAGCTCTCCAGTTTCGCCTTGACGTCTGTCTATGGTGTTAGTCAACAGCAAGTCAAATTTCGATGCCAGTCCAGACTCACCCAGCGACTGTCTTTTCCTTGAAAACGTTCTTGACCTCCTCGCTGATAAAATCTGTGATCTCGGTCTTGATATATCCAGGTGATACAGTGTTGACACGAGCAAAGCCTGTCCATTCCACCGCCAGAGATTTACCTGAGATCATACAGTCAGCCGTCGAAACTCAGTTCTTCAAACGATATAACACTTACAGAAGTGGATTACGGCTGCCTTCGAAGCGTTGTATACTGCTTGCAATTGAGGAATGTTGACGATGCTTCCACTCATAGATGCTGTAGCAATGAAGCTGCCCGCCACAAAATTGGTCAATTTCTTTCCATCCAGCGTTGTGCCCTCCTTCTTCTGTCTTCGGAAATGTGCTCCTGCACTCTTGGCGCACCACATGACACCGTCCACATTGACCTCCATAACACGGCGAGCTCTCTCAGTTGGCCCGTCGATAAAGGGCCCGTCTTCCCAGGCAATACCGGAATTGGCCACAAACACATCTAGACGACCATTGAAGTCGGAGATGATGTCGTTAATGGCCTTGCCAACTGCTTCAGGTGAGATAACATTGACTTGGTATGCGCGGCCTGGTACTTCATAAGTCACGATGCCACCAACAAGGGATAGGCTGGCTTACACTTGACACCGTAGTCCTTTTCGATCTTCTCAGCTTCTTTCAGTGCTTGCTTATTGCTATTGTACCAAATAGCCACATTGGCGCCAGCCTCTGCCAGCCCTTGAGCAATGGCGAGGCCAATACCTGCACCAGCGCCGGAGACAATAGCTGTGCGACCTTTGAGAGAGAAGAGTGGAAGAACTCTGGAAGTATCTGGTACAGCCGTGTTGTCATGGTGAAATGCACCAGTTTTAGGATCCATAATTGCGAATCACGTTGAACTCAGACAATATTGAAGTTGTTACGCTCGAGCTTCTGGTGTTTGAGTGATAAGCTTCAGGTCGACAAGGTTACGGACCCAAATCAATATTTATAGGGCACCGTCATACTTTATATAGTCCTGTAACTTTTGTCCAATACCAAACATCCTCGGCTCTTCTCCCAATTGAATATTTATTCTCATTTTGCGACATTTTATTGACGGACCAAACCACACCAGACCAAGAATCTCTCACAGCCCTTGTCCCTTCAGTGGACCCAACGCACTGTATTACCTTGAGGTCTGGAGGTTAGCAAGGCACAAAGCCGTCTCCACCGTCTGGCGCACCTATGAACAGGCGTCATTCACAGATTAGCCGTTGTAAGACTTGATGCTTTGTGACACGCTGTAACAGCTTCGTGGAGAAATGCCTTTAGTGTGACTGCTATTTCTGTCAGGGCCCGGATGTTCACTTTCGGCCCTGCTACTGTCCATTCAGCTCTGATCAATTTTCCATATCTCGCCGGGTTGAGTCTGTCAAGTGGCTGAATGGATTTCGCGGGGTTACAGCGTCCCCCGCCATTAGCAGCTGTGCCAAATTTGACATAACCTTGTCTCTGCATTCAGGCTGGCGATTATCGCGGATAAAATGACGCCTCTATCTGTCTAACATTGAATGACACAGACACGACCTGCTACAGCCGGGGAGTTATGTAACTAGAGCTCTGGTTCATGAGTCTGACTGGTAAATTCAACAGCCATCCAGCTAAAATCGAATCGCTTCCTTATTTACCAGGCTTCAACTTTCTCTATGGCAGGCGCTTCTTGTTGGGGAGCTCCAGTAACGTCTTTGATGCCCTTGCCCCCATTGTAACCCATCCTCGCTCTGTTGTTGTAGCTACGTCCAGCGACCCGACCTCTTGGGGTGTTTGTCACCCGATAGCAAGACACGAAGTCATCATAGGGGACTGTTGAGTGGAGGGTCAGCCAATATGCAAAGTTCAGAGCATTAATAGAAGACCTACTGTAGGCGCCGCAGATTCGCCGAATACCCTTGAACGCACTTCTGCCGTGCAAAATTCGCCAATTGTTGAAGACTAGAAAAGGTCAATATGTGACTGTAATTTCAGCAAGGCATCTCTCCACTTACTGGCGATCTTTCCAGGTTCTAACTTGAACCAATATTCATTCTCTTTGCGGCGCAATATCTCATTCCACACCCGAGCCGCGGCGTACCAGTCCTTAGCCTCGTAGGGATTCACAGCACCACGATCATCGTTATTCCAACGAATTCGCTTCAGATGCCCGCCTGCCTCCTGCTCAATGACAGGATACACCTTGTCTGGAGAGATAGATATCCCTACGTTACCGCTTGCATGCCACGGCAGCTCAACTTGGGCCAGAGTTTTGAAAGCCCAAGGGTTCTCCTTTCTTAGAGTTATGGCAGCATTGAAGCCGTCAACAAGGAGCGACTCTCCGCCTAAGGACTCCCCTTCCTCAAGCGCTTCACCCGGAGCTGGCTCGTGTGAGAGACAGTGAAATGCTTGTAAGCCTGCAGGCTCGGTAAAATATGTAGTATCTGTATGAGCTGGCAGAGCGAGGTTTGTATAAGCTGTATCAGCCATAGAAAGATCTGGCGTAAAGTCGTAAAAGCCGCCATAGTGTGTATTTCTGATCGGACCCAGGCGCTTTAGGAGATCTTCCGTGGACTCGGGATAGACTGGTGCATCTGTAACGAAGCAGAAGCCGTGAATACGCTAAGATACATAAGCTATTGCACCATGGTTATAAGGTTCAAAATGCCCTACAATCTTTCTCGTGAGCTCACCAATGGCTCCCCAACCGTGGTCGACGAAGAATTGGTTGTAAGGAACTGAGGGTGGCTGAGTCTCAATGGATGAGTCCCACAATCGGATCATACTAAACTGTTAGAGATCTCGACTTTGCAAGTAGGTTAGTGATGACGAGCTTACTGATCCTTACCAAACTCTTCGGCGTATGCTCCTTTGAACCAGCAGTGGAGGTATGACAGCGGATGTTGGCTTTCGTGGCCATCAGACCCTAATGGCAGTCAGCTTTTATCGATAACGCCACCTAAAATCAAATCGGCTCTTACAGTTAACATGGACTTTGTCCTCTGTTTCTTTGAAATCGACGACCTTGAGGTCCTCCTCTCTCAACTAAGCCGTGTATCAGTTAGCTACATGGCGCTCAATGTGACGTAGAATTAAGTGGTCACCCACCTGGAAAGTGTCAACATTCCTTTGCTTTGTATCCTGATTAACGCATTGGCTGCACTGGCAGTTATCCCTAGAAACCCATGAGCTTTAAGCAAGCGATTAAGAGTGGCCGTCTACTCACCGTAACCAAATATTAGGACTTCACCCCAAGACCAAATGTTAGCGACCTCAATCTCGTAAGCGCAGCTTCACTTACAAGGTGCGATATTGGGTCGTACTTTTGCCATCCAAGACCTGGCGTTCCATGCGAATCTGAGATGTTTCTGTACGGTGAATAGTTGTTTTGTGGGCGGACTTTTGGATTTGTATCCCGTTTTGTGATTGGGCTTCCCTTTGCCTTCTTTTGGCTTCCTGGGATAGCATAGAGCCCAGACTGTACGTTTTCTTCCCAGAGACTGCGGCGCTTAAAGGACCAGGACGGCCAAGAAGCCAGGTGCTGTGGATAATATAGCAATTAGCATAGTTGGGAGAGTCATGAGAGTATCAAATTACCCTGGACATCGAGCAAGTCGGCTGAACATTGCGATGGAGTTGATAGATCGTAAATGTTAGTAGAGATCTTGTTTCAGGGTCAATGGTTATGAAGGAGCAGTCGCATGATACAGCGCCTTCTTTTCCCAGCTGCATATACCTCGGTATATATCGGTAGCCCTAACATTCGCATCAGGATTCTCCGATGACCCGAGTTCGTGTGAGTCGACAAAGTAAAGGGCGTTTCTGTTCAATGACATGGCACGTGCATAGGTGGAGCTCAACTACTACCTACTACTAACACTCCTACCAGCTACTGTGTACCTACTTACCTCTTACCTACCAGTAGGCTACTAGTATGTAATGTTGCATTTAAATACTTGAAATATTCACTTTGTTTCTGTTCTGACAACTTTGCCTGCTACTGGGATTTCGAAGCATGGTTTAATGGACGGGCAGGCGCTTGAAAAAGTGTGAACCCTTTGCTAAGTTCACTTATCATTAAGCGCGGATTAAAAAACAAGAGCCACACATTTGTCATTTCCACTGAGGAAACTTCTTATTATAGATGTGTATGACGGATGCTTTCCTTTGCCCAATTGAATCTTTTTTGTCAAAGTGTTCGGGGAGATGAGAGTTACGTCAACAGCCGCTCCAAAGGCACGATGTGCTAACCATCATAATAAATCAGGCAGGATGAGCAAGGACAAATAAGGAAGATCGCTGCATCATTGACAGAGGTCAATGGCAGGAACGGATGTAAAGAGATATGGGGTGTTCTTTATTACATCAATGTATATTTTCTTAAAGGTTGAGAGTTTTAGTTTACAGTTGCCAGCGTTATTGAAGGTGGGGATATTTGTTCTACCAAAAATATAACCACACCATGATCGACAAGGTGCCACAGGATATAACTTCTGCTCGTATGTTTCGACAGCCAACACCTCGTAATGCACCAGGTGATAGTTCTCGATTAATCTTGCGATTGCCTTGAAGTCTGCAGACCTTTCACTTATTGGAACAGGCAGTTTCAATTGAGAAATCTTAGCTCGATGCTTATGCTCCTCTATAATAGGTAACTTAGTTAAAGTAATCGGGATGCATAGACCATGCGACATGGACTCGAACTATTAAAACTCCAGTTAGGTATCAACCCCAACTTCCACGAACGAAAAGCAAGCGCAAACCATTCGCCTGAACAGTGAAAAAGCTGTCCGTCCCACAGTCGTACCCGTTGGGACGACATCCAACAACAGGGCCAACATCACGGCAGTAGAGCTACTCGCCTCGGAGGCGAATATGCCCAGTGAAAGCGATGTGATGTGTAGCATCGGCGAGTTTTTGAGCTCTCAAATTCGTTGAGCAAAACTATGGTTTTCTGAAGACCTCAAGCGGCACACAGAGCTCAAATCGAGTACACTTTCTGGGCAAGCTCCAAAAGATCAAAGAAAGCCTCACGGTCCAAGTCTGTTTTGGAAAGCCCAAGTCCAAGGACCAGTATTCGTCGGTCGTCAGGAGATCTGAGACAAATCTGGCTGGCAATTTGTGCTGCATAAAGTTGACCGAGAGTTTCACGCTCCTCACCCCCTCCGCCAAATAGCGTTATTGGTGTGAGATGTGTTGATGGAAGAAGGCCTTTGCTTGAGCTGGGAAGATTCATTTCAACAACTCCAGATGATGACCCTGTTAAGGGAACTTGTATCTGTTACGGTGTCAGCTATGGCAGAGCTTGAAGACTCGGAGTACTCAATTACCCATTGTGAAAGTCGACCTTCTTGGGAGATAGTGATGAGTATCTTGTCGGCGAAACCGGTGTATGCAACCTCTGTAGCTATGCCATTCACGAGACCTGAAACCTCTCTAGATCTCGAAGGAAAAGAGTCTTCCCTAACATCAACAGTCGCCATGTTTGAAGAAGTATTATGCTTGAGTAGAGTTTAGCTGTAGCTTTGAAACCCATTCGAGCTAGTTCCATGCCGCTGAGCTAGGCGGCCCCACCACCCCGCACTATACCTAAAGCAGGTTCAGGTTCTAGCGGTAATTTACGGCAGAACGACTTTGATCCCAAAATTTCATGAAATTCATCGTCGGATCTGCGCCTTGGGTGTATCCTCCAACGTATCAATATTTCATGCCATTTTCGCAAAAATTATTGTCAATTCGCTAGACAATAATTCAAACAATATTCAAAATGGCCAAATACGTTCCTCGTCAACGCAAGCACAAAGTTCTCGCCCGTGAACGAGCCAAGGAGAATGCTCAGCATGAAATCCAGGATAATCCAAACCAGGAGATTCTCCTGCCGACGGCCAAGGCTGATCGTGAGGCCAGAAAGGCACAGATGAAGGCAGAGCTCCGCCAAGAAGGCGCGAAGATGAGCGGGAAAAAAGCCAAGCGATTAGAGAAATATATTGAGGGCAAGCTGCGCAAGGATGAGTCCCGCGAGCTGATGGCCAAACTTGCTGAGCAACAAATCGACACAACCTTGTTCTCGAGCAGCCGAGTTCTTGGCCAGGGTCGCGAAACCAAGAAGGAGGCATTGAGGCGGGCTATGAGAGAAGAGAAGGCTGGTTTGGAGGGTGGCGAGGAGGAGAGAAACGAGATTCTTCTCGAGAAGCGAAAAGAGCTGAATGCGGATGAAGAGATCCCGAGCGATGAGAGTGACGAATCTGAGCCCGACGAACAAGAGTCATCCAAGCCCACCTCAACTCCCGCGCCCACACCCACACCCAAAGAGTCAGATCAACCGAAAACAGAAACCTCTGCGCCAACAATTGGTTCGGGTCTGAAGAGACCGCTCGAGGTCGACGACGAAGGACGACCGGTAATCAAAAAGCGCCAGAAGCGAGGCGGAGTCAAATCAAAATTCTCCCTGGCGCCAGTCGAAACACCACTTGAGCTCGAGTCGGAAGAAGCCGACAGTGTTGCAAGTGATAGCGATAGCGACGAGTGGAATGGTTTCAGCGACGACTCGGCTGACAAGGATAACATCGCCGAGGATGACAACGAAAGCGATGAGGAAGAAGAAGATGAATCCAGTGAGGAACCCGAAGAGTCTGATGAGGACATGGAAGACGCAGACGAGAACAAAGCACAGAGGTCATCGTCTTTCAAGGCATGGGCACACCAACAACGAAACGAAGCTCTAGGTTATAAATCCATCGAGGGGACCACAACAAATCTTGAACTACCCAAGCCAGAAAACTTTGTTCCCCGAGCCCCTGAGCAAGATCCTTTACCGATGGAACTGCAACCAACGCAGAATATCAACCGAAAGGTTTACAGCGTGACGGTTACGAGAATACCAGAAGTCCAAGAGGCTAGGTTAAAACTTCCTGTGGTATCAGAGGAACAAAGGATAATGGAAGCAATTCATAACCATGACATTGTCGTTGTTTGCGGTTCCACAGGTTCCGGAAAGACTACTCAAATTCCTCAGTTCTTGTATGAATCTGGTTATGGTTCGCCCGACTCGCCAACGCCTGGTATGATTGGCATCACTCAGCCCCGTCGAGTCGCTGCTGTCAGTATGTCGAAGCGAGTTGGTGAGGAACTTGGTGATAAGTCTGAGGTGGTGGCCTACCAGATCCGCTTTGAGGGCACAGTTGATCCTAAAACGGCCATCAAGTTCATGACTGATGGTGTCTTGCTACGAGAAGTTGCGCAGGATATCACACTGAAGAAGTATTCGGCCATTGTCATCGATGAAGCTCATGAGAGAAGCGTCAACACGGATATATTGATTGGTATGCTCAGCCGAGTTATCAAGCTCCGAGCTGAGCTAGCAGCAGAGGATCCTACGGTCAAACCTTTGAAACTCATCATCATGTCTGCTACATTGCGGATAGAAGATCTTACCATGAATCCGACACTGTTTGCTACTCCACCGCCAGTATTGGAGGTTGAGGGCCGACAACATCCTGTCACCATTCATTTCTCCCGAAGAACTCAGCATGATTATGTGGAAGAGGCCTTCAGAAAAATTTGCAGAGGTCACAAGAAATTACCACCTGGTGATATCCTTGTGTTCTTAACTGGCCGCAACGAGATCCTAGAGCTCAGCAAGAAGCTAAAGGCTACATTTGGCGGTCCAAAGACCGCGGATGGACCCAAAGTACAAATTTCTGCTAGCGAGGCTCCCATTGAGGTCGAGGATATTGAGTTTGGAGACGTGGATGACCGTAATGGCGATGATTTTGATGAGATACCTACAGATGACGAAAACGAAGACGATGAGGATGAGTTCCAGATCGAAGAGGACCAGGAGGTTGCACCATTAAAGATGCGAGTTTTACCTCTTTACTCTTTGCTTCCAACACGCGAGCAGATGAGAGTCTTTGAGGCAGCACCTGAGGGTACACGAAACATCATCTTGGCAACCAACGTTGCGGAAACCAGTTTGACTATTCCTGGTATTCGATATGTCTTTGACTGCGGACGGTCAAAAGAGAGACAGTATGATCGTCTAAGTGGAGTTCAAAGCTACGATATTGGATGGATCAGCAAAGCCAGCGCAAACCAGCGATCTGGTCGTGCTGGCCGTACCGGTCCTGGCCATTGTTACAGGCTCTACTCCTCTGCAGTATATGAGAGAGATTTCCCACCTTTCACCGACCCTGAGTTGTTGCGAATGCCTATTGAGGGTATCGTGCTACAGCTCAAGGCGATGAACCTGCAGCATGTTGTCAATTTCCCCTTTCCCACACCACCTGATCGACGAGCCCTTGCTAAGTCTGAGAAACTGTTGACATATCTATCTGCTATCTCCTCGGCAGGACAAGTTACGCAGATTGGTCAAACCATGTCTGTGTTCCCTCTGTCTCCCAGGTTTGCGCGCATATTGTTAGTTGGCCATCTTCATGACTGTATCCACTACACAATTGCTCTTGTTGCTGGTTTATCAGCCGCCGAAACCTTCATGCCTGAGAACCAAGCAATTCCTGCGCTCGCAGCGAAGGATGATACCGCTATTCGTACAACATCAGATGTCATTGCCGAAGATCGTCAAGCCAATGTGCGAAAGATGTTTAACGAAGTTCACAAGAACTTTTGTTACCTAGATGATAAATCCGATGCTATCAAACTTCTGCAAGTCGTGGGTGAGTTTGCGCATGAGCCTACAGAAGAATGGTGTGAGAGTCATTTTGTTCGATACAAGGTGCTTAAGGAAATACAGCAGTTGCGACGGCAAATCACAGAGTTGTTGAGGACAAATGTTTCGGCTTTTACCAACTTGAAATACCAGGACAAGCTGGATCCCCCATCTCCCAAACAGGTCGCTGCGCTGAAGCAAATGGTCGCGGCCGGCTTCGTGGATCAGGTTGCTATTCGAGCAGATCTTACACCCAACCCTCCTGAGCAATTTCGCAAGCCTCGCCGGTCCATCGATGTTCCATATATCCCCTTGATTCCTATCCATGCTGGCAAGGAGGTTGAAAGCGACCGTGCAGTATACATCCATCCCACCTCACCTCTTGCCCACATTAGTATTCAGGAATGCCCCGAGTACATCGTTTACTCTTATCTACAGCGAGCTGCGCAATCAGTTGATGCAGAGAAGCGTCCCAAGACAAGAATGCATGCCCTTACAGACGTAACTGGCGGGCAACTAGCAGGATTGGCCAAGGGAACGCCCCTTATCACCTACGGCAAGCCGATCAAGGAGCTCAAGGCTACAAAGGGCACGGATGGAGCTACAGTACGGGAGTGCTTCGTGGTTCCATATTTGAGAGCCGAGAGCACTGGTGGTCAAGGATGGCCTCTACCCGCGAAGAAGGTGAAGCAGAGAAAGGTTCCTGGCAAGGGATGGGTTGTGGAGTAGACGTTACAGATATGAGAGATACTTTCGATAATTTAATCTTGAAATAGACAAGATACCTCGTGGTTTACACAAAATTGAATTCATGCATCTCGGCAGTCAACGTGTTGTGTGATTGGGTGATCTCGGTGTCATTGTGTAAGCATGCCGACAACTGTGCTGGTATGTCTATATACTGTTTTACTGTCTCTTACTTACAATGGCTTTGGAAAGGAATCTACGACCCAACAAAGAAGAGCCATGAAGCCACCCCTGAATTCGATCACTTATAAATACCAGCTTCCGTGGCCTGTGGCTGTTGGCGAGAGAACAGCTAAAATATATGATCAATCAAGATGTTGGAGTTACTCATGATGGACGGCCTGGGTTTAGAGGTTCCATTGTCAATGTTGGAAGTAACCTTGGTCTTTTAGGGAAACCAGACACTCGTGAGAATATATTATGCCTTAAACAGGCTATACTATGAGTTAGGGACGTTAACACAGATGACAAGGGCACAATAATGAACTCTATTGGGGTATCAAATTCCTGTATAAAACTAAAAACATCACTTTTCCCCAGGTCAACGCCACGCTCTTGCTGGTAATAACTCAAGACGCAGCTGGTGTGCTAGTAGAGTTTGCCATTTTGCTCTTCTTACGCTTAGGCTTGGGAGCAGTCGCTGATTTAGGTGTTCTCTCCTTACTCTCCTTGCTCTCCTTCTTATCATCGATCTTTGTATTGATCGTCGGCGCATTGATACTCCTAATAGGGCCATCCGTCTTTGCGATTTGTGGTGGTTTGCGGCCCGTTGTTGTGAGGTGAAACTCTCCTGGGCGACCTGTAATAGGGTTCTCGTCAATGTATTCGCCCCCGTACTTCATGTGAATCATGAAAGACTCTTCCGCTAGTCTTTCTAGCGACTTCTCATCATCTTTCTGCGCGGCTGCTGCAGGGGCAGCCGGACCTTTGCTAGCTTCATCTGATACAGGCATCGGGGTCGCCGCTGCAGAGTTCTGGATCCTTGGTTTTGCTGATGTCTTGGCTGATGGGAACTGGTAAAAATTACCCATAGAGGGGCCCCATTTTCTGACTGACTCAGCAGTTGTCACGGCGTTGGTAACTTGCGAAGATATCGTCAACTATCACAGTGAGGTTAGAACTGTTCACAAAACAACTGCTGCAAAGAACATACAATTCTTGTTGAAAGAATGGCACTGAGAGTTGGCGCCATATAGATATTCTCCCCCACAACAAAGTACGTAGCGTGAACAGTAATCTCGTCGTCGTCATAGGCTGACTTTCGTCTCGTTTGCTTGCGAATGACCCATACACCTGTACCGGCTCCAGGACCAGTTTCAGCAGGCTCTTCGACAACCCTGAACTCAAGCCCTGACATGGTGTTGAGATGTGTCTCGAAAGCTTCGCGCGTCTGAATGACTGGATACATCGATGGTACGTTCATGGCTTGGTTATATACAACGGCGTTGTTCGATGTGCGCTCGAAAAAGGGCGATTCTGCGAAGTAAAAGAGGATGGTATTATTGTGCAGGCCGCCCATTTGTTGAATCGCCATGGGAGAGCGCCATTGGATCTCGTCGAGGGGGGGATCGTTTGGATTCGACATTATGAGGAGTCGAGATTATTGCGTTAGTATTGTTTAGGTAGGTTCCTTTGTTGTATTTGTTGCTATGATGGTAATATGTTCTTGGAGTTCGTTCAGTGTGAAGGTTCAAGAAACGTACTGAAGCTCCAGCTCTATTTGACGTGGGGTTCCGCTTCTAACGCGTTACAAGGCGGCAGTGTTCCGCTCCAGCGACCCGTCCAGTAAGAGGCGCCGCGCATCAATTTCAACTTCTAACCTTCAACCTCACAATCCTCGCAGTTCACAACGACGAAAAGAAAATCATCCACACATCGACATCACAAAGGGTCCTCATCTAGATAAGGCCATCAGCACCAAAACACAGCATGGATCTGCTTTCAAGTATTCGCAAGACCGGTTCAAGAGGAGGCGTTAACTTTAGCTGGGATGAGGTCGCAAGCTCTTCACACCGCGAAAACTATCTCGGCCACAGTCTCAAGGCACCTGTTGGACGCTGGCAAAAGGGCCGCGATCTCAACTGGTATGCCAAAGCGGAGGACGATTCTGGAGAACCCAATGAAGATGGTGAGACGGAGGAGGAGCGCCGAGAGAGAGAACGAAAGGAAGAATTGCGCAAAATCAAGGAGGCTGAGGAGGACGCTATCGCAAAAGCCCTAGGCTTACCACCCCCCGTACGGAACTCTTCCGGTGCGAACGCAGTAGAGGTTGATCCCAGTAAACGAAAGATTGGCCCGGAAAGCGGCCCTCCTGGGGAAGCTGTGAACGAAAAGAGGGAAAGCTCAAGACGTCATGACGATACCGACAGGCGAGAACGTCGAAGACATCGAAGTCACGATCGCGTTCACGATCGCGAGCGCCGCCATCGACGACACAGGAGGAGCCGAAGTCGCGACCGTGATGGAGACAGAGAACGAGATGAAGACAGACCAAGGCACAGACACAGAGATAGGGATGGTGATAAGGAAAGTAGCCATGGCCATAGACGCCACCGTGAGGGTCATCGAAGGAGAGGTACTGAGGAAGACGAACGACGATACATGGATAGGAGCAGGGAGCGCCGCCGATCAAGATCGAGAGATAGACGCAGGCGCAGTGCCAGCCCTAGACCTCATCGTCGAGACTAAAGTCACAACTTCTGGCCTTGAACTCAAAAACTGTCGAATATGAGATACCCCTTCCAGAGAAATTAAAGAAAAGCGTCAAGTCAGCATTTGTATCCATCTTGCGTGCAAATCAAGAAGTCAATTCTTTGCGCTTCCCATACAACAGGAAGTCTGCATACTTTTAAAGCTCCCTCCCTGACCAAACGCCATAGCAAACCATTGTTTTTGCATTCATAATATTCCAAGATTAAGACTGGCTAAGGGGCTGGCCATCTTTAGCCTTCTGCGCACCATACTTCTCTAATCGGATAGACTGGATAGCAATCAAGCCAGTGCTGTCCATGGGAGAACAGGTGTCAAGACTGCCCATTGAAGTATCATCCTGGGAATAGAGGCTGCTGGTCTCGCTGGATCATCCAAGGACATAAACATTGCCCTTGTACGCACGGAGGTGGACCTGACCGTTGATACTTTTTTGAGCAGAAACGATTGCCTCATCGAGCCGCTCACGTTCAGGAGAGAAATGCCATAGTAAAGGCACTGGGACCACTCGATAGTCACAAATTTGTCTCGAAGCTTGCGGACCTTGGAGTCAAGGACAAGACCCTCGAGACCGACGTCAGCAAGGCGGGCGATGGTGAGACCAGGGGTGTCGTAGCATCCTCGGCTCTTGAGTCCAGTCCATCGGTTCTCGACACTATTTAACTGTAAGCATCGTGTTATGTCATAATCCAACGGTGAAAGTTGGCATACATGTCAATTCGGTCGACGCCGTGGTCGTGGCCAATCTTGTTGAGCAGCTTGAACAACTCTACCGAGTCGGTGGCCTGTTGGTCAGGGGTAGCAACCTTGACAGGGAGACCCTTCTCGAAGTATACGGTGAAGTCAAGAGGCTTGTCGGGAGCCTCGAGAGGATCGACAGTCTGAGTCCAAAGGTCCTTAGGAGGGGTATGATCAGGGTCTTCGAGAATGCCAGCCTCGTACGAGCAGTGGACGAGGTTCTCGTCCTGACTCCAAGGAGCCTTGGGGGTCGATGAAACGGGTATGTTGTTCTCGGCGGCGAGCTTGAGGACATCCTGTCGACCTTGGAACTCTTCACAGAATCCGGGGAGCCGCCAGGGGGCGATGACCTTGATGGAAGAGTTGCAAGCCTTGAAGGCGAGCTCGAAACCAACTTGGCTAAGGGGTTCTGTCAGTGATCTATGAATTGGATTTTTTCGTGATGGAAAGTGCCATACTCGTTCTGCGGCATGTTAGCAGGTGGTTTTCAAAGTCTGAGGGTTCTAATTACGCCTTTGCCCGTGCAGCCATGGCTCAGAAGATTGCAGTTGTACTTCTCAGCAACGCGGACCTGGGCGCGAGCGATGACAGGTCGGGCCAGAGCAGTTCCAAGAAGGTATCAGTCATAGATGGCATTGCATTGGATTGCTCGGAAGACGATCTGCTCGACGAACTCCTTCTGAAGGTTTTCGATGATCATGCGCTCCGCGCCGAGAACGAGGGCCTTCTTTTTTGACAGCATCGAAGTCCTCAACCTAACCAACATCGGCGAGGCAACACTAAAGTATGTCAGGCTGAACCTGTAGAAGCAGCTAGAGGAGGATCACATACCACATCCTCATAGCCCTCGAGAATGAGCCATTTCAAAATAGTCGAGGTATCGAGACCTTCGCTAAATGTTAGCAATCAACCTCACATTTGATCAACACAGCTGCAGTTTGGAGAAAGAGTCAGAAGTGTATTTCCTCCAAATAGGCACTGCAACCAAGAGTTAGCAGATGTTTATATTTATTTATATCAGCAGCCTGTTATCAACGGCATATAAACTTACCGACAGACACGGCCTTTTGACATTGTGAGGTTGTTTTGTTGTGAGGTTTACTGTTATTTAGACCAAGATGAAGAGAACTGGTGATGTTAAGCAGCAAGCTTCGGTGTGTGCAAGTATTTTCAGAGTGAGCAAATGGGCAGAGGTGAATGGAATATATTATATACTACGAATTCGACTCACTTCGAAATACTATTATCCCATACAAAAAGCAAAATCCTTACTCTGGCATGCACGCACCCAGCCCTACCTATCAAAACGAATGATTCGCTTACAAGACTTCGGCCAACGAACTACACAGTATCTACAAAAACGACCTCAGAATTTACCGAAATAGATTTCAGTTACAGGTTTTGCAATTCCTTGATAGGAAGCGAGTCATAGCTATTTTTTTAATGAAACCTAAGATCCACCATCCCAAAGTAATCGGACTTTTGTACGAACGGGAATGCGAGGCCTAGCTGAGGCCCAGTAATCTACCATAGAAATTAGTGGTGATGATCATAGGACTTAGCGGCGAGGCTGCCCCAGATCACTATATCCTCCCAGCGATATGGTGATGGTGTGAGCCGATATTCATCTTGATTGGCCAGAGACAGTGGATAACGTCACTTTCAAGGGACCACCTCTAACAGCCTCGGGGTCTTATTCTACCACGAGTTTGAGATGATATGAACGATGAAACCATCTTCATACCTCCTAACTAGACTTCTGATTTCTCAACGCCATCCCCTTTTGCCACACAGTTTGCTTCCTATTGCGATTCTGACAAATCCCCCTATATACTTAGGGTTCGATAAAGCCTAATACCGCTTGCCACTCCTCACCGTTGTACGTAGTCGCTGTCTGCCTTGCTTATACTCCGAGACCACTTCCTTAAATTCGTTCAAGAAAGTATCATTACTAACGAACAATAGATTACAGGTGTCTCTTTCTCTTTTCTGGACATACATTTTTTCAAATCCTTACCCTTCCGTCGACACAATAATGCAGGTGTAAGCCATCATAACTCTACTACGATGGACTATTCAAGACTACGAGCCGCCGCTCTCCGCGATGGCGAAGACGAGGAGGCCGTTACCGTCGATACTCGAGCTCTTATCGACAAAGTTCTTGCGCGATACTCGGGCGAATGGACAACATTGCGAGAACTGATTCAGAACGCTGCGGATGCCCAGGCAAAGACGGTGAGCGTCAAATGGGAAACTCTCCCATCAACACAAGTGCCACTACCGAATACCACGAGCCGATCCGAGATACTGAAACACACCTTGTCAAACCACACACTACGCCGATTAGTCGTGCAGAACGATGGACAACCATTCACAAAGACAGACTGGGGAAGGCTAAAGCGTATTGCCGAGGGCAACCCCGATGAAACGAAGATCGGCGCCTTCGGTGTCGGTTTCTACAGTGTCTTCGCTGATTGCGAAGAGCCGTTCGTCAGCTCCGGCAATGAGGCCATGGCATTCTACTGGAAGGGAAATGCACTTTTCACAAAGAAGTCTCAAATTCCAGCAGATCAAGCTACCCATCATACAACCTTCGTCCTCGACTACAGGAATACAACCACCCCCCTCCCAAACTTGCTGTCTGTTAGCCAGTTCCTTGCGACGAGTTTGACCTTTGTGGCGCTCGAGCACATTGAGTTCTGGATTGATGACTACCAGATTCTGTCTCTGAAGAAAAAGTCATCCCCGAGTGTTGAGCTTCCTCTTCCTCGCGACCTCGAGGCGAGGACAAAAGATGGCCTAATGAAGGTTACTAGTGTTGACCGCACAAGCACGCAGATCGATGCGTCTTACATGGCAGCTATAGGATGGAAACCGCAAGCCACGGCATCCACCACAAAGAACGAGTCCTACGGCGCCCCTGAAACTCCTTCCTTGAGATCTTTCTTTGCCCGTCTTACGTCAAGTGCTTCACAGGCAGGCATTAGGACAAAAGCACAGCACGAGGAGAATGCTGCGCAAGTGACGATTTCCGAAGATGTGACTAAGCTTTCATCCTCCACAATCTTCCTTCGGGCGACTTCTGCAAGCATCCGTACAAGCGTAGCCTCGTCGTTTGCTTCCGAACTCGAAAGGGCAACAAAGAAACCCCCGCCAAAGACAACCAAAATCGCCATCTTAACTTCGTCCTATGATGAGACTCAAGCTTCTCAAGAGACCGCAACATCGGGGGCGCTTGGCAAAGCTACAGATGTCTTTGCATCTGTGCTTCCCAATAAAAAGCCGGGTGGACGTATCTTCATTGGTTTTCCCACCATGCAGACTACCGGAGCTGGACTCCATATTTCAGCACCGTCAGTGATTCCCACGGTGGAAAGAGAGGCTATCGACTTGAATGCTCGTTGGGTCAGGACATGGAACCTTGAAATTCTTCGTGCTGCTGGTATCATCACTCGGCTTGCTTTTGCCAACGAGATGAGTGACCTGAGTGGCCGAATCAAACAGGCTATGGCCAAAGAGGCCAAATTCTCTCCCGCAGTCATCGCCAAGTTCATGCCAGAAGCTCTTCACATTCATAAGACCTTCACATTTGAGGACTCAACTCCCAGCGGTCAAGTTGGTCAGATTATCGAGGAAGCCTTTTGGATGTGCTTTAAGAAGGCCTCAATCGAGACCTACTCAACACGAGGCGTGTTGCAAACAGTCGATGTGCGCATTGCTTCGGATGAGATGAGCAAATTCGTCAACAGCATCCCTGTTGTACCAGAGGAGATGAAGGGTGTTCCATTTGTGAAAAAGCTCATAGACTTCGGTCTCATTTCACACATCACGGTCACAGATGTGAAGAAGGAGCTGGAGACAAAGGCCATGAACAAAGTTCAATTGATGAACTTCATTAGTTGGGCAGGCAAGAAGAGTTTAAGTGGTGAGCTCGATCCTGGCAGTCGATCTGCTTTGCTAGAAGTAGCTGTTGGCACGATGAGTGATGACGGGGAACAAGGCGAGATCATTGCCCTCGGTAGCATTCGGAATCATCTTATCGCGAACAGGATTCCTGCCAATTTGCCCATTCCTCCTACAACAATCCCTCATGCGCTCACTGCCAACTCTCAACAGGCTGAATTGCGTGCTCTAGGATGGGAGCCGCTAGAACTTCTCCCATGGTTGAGATTCCTTCTGGACACAAATTCTTCTAGACCCGAGGAACAGAATTTGACTCAATCATCCAAGTTTGCTATTCAGATTCTGACTGTCCTTGGGAAGAACTTTGAAAACTCGAGCCCGAACGCAAGAACCACCATTGTTTCTCTTCTTCAAGCAAACACAGTTGTACCTACGAAGCAGGGCATGAGAAAGCCCACTGAGTCCTTCTTCCCGATTGTCAAGCTTTTTGACGATCTTCCGGTCATTCAAGGCTGCGAGAAGATCAAAGAGAAATTTCTGGTCACTATTGGCGTCCGCAAAACTGTAGATTTAGAGACCATCTTTACCAGGCTGTTGAACGCCTCTAGTGAGGGTCATCAGAAATGGAGTCACATGGAACTCATCAAATATTTAGCATCTGTCCGTGAGGATATTCCAGGTGAAGACCTGAGCAGACTAAAGCAAACACGCTTTTGCCCAGCCGAAGCTGGTCCAAAGGGCATGGAGTCCACCAAGGGAACGACAACGCTTTACAAGGTTTCGGAGCTATTCGAGCCTAAGGACTCTTTGCGTGCATTGCGATTACCTATCCTCCAATGGCCAGGGCCTCCTGGTAGCTATCGACCTGGAAGCCCAGAAGCTCGATTCATAAATTCTCTTGGACTACGGCCTCATCCATCTGTCCCTGAACTCGTTGAGCTGATGTCTGGCAATGATGAAAATCTTCGGGTTTCGTCTATGACATATTTCCTCGCCAACCACCAGATCAATGGGTACGGGTCATTCCAGCTCGGTGGCAGTCCTAAGGCAATCATGCCTCTTCAGGGTAGTACCCGTCTTGTACCGCCTTCGCAGTGCTTTTACAATCCGCGCGCGTCTATCCTTGGGTTTAACATTTTGAGGAGAGATCTACACGATCATGCCATTGTAAGTTTGATCTAAAACCTGACAAAGACTTAGCTAACATCTATAGAAATTCGGTGTTGCACGAGATCCGCCAATGGTGGACTGTGTGAACCGCCTATTAGCATCGCGTCCTCAAGATCATCAGAATGCTGTGGCACTTTTCAGCTATTTCGCCTCTCGAATCACAGAACTCGGCGAAAATACCCTGGTGAAATTGCGTAACGCCTCGATAGTTCCTATCACAAGGACTACTCGGTCGTCTGAGAAATCAGCTTCTTCCATGACTTATGTCAGTCCTTCACGGGTGTACCTTGGGGCTTCGACCACATATGGAGACATCTTCGATTTTGTCGACTTTGGTCCTGAGGCGAATGCATTCTTGTTCCAATGCGGTGCCAAAAGTGAGCCCACCAAGTTGGAGGTTGCACAAATGGCATGCAGTGAGCCAGCCCGTCTCCTCGGTGTTTTGCAGAGTTCGGAAAAGTACCTGGATCTTCTTAAATCCTTGGCAGAAGCATCCCCAACACTCCACCGAGACAAAGAATTGTGGAGGAAAATGCGTACAGCGCCCTTCCTTCTTGCATACAAAGAACTCGCGCCACCTAAGGGAAAGTCAGATGAAGAGGATGAAGAGGATGAACCTATTCGACAATACCAGCTTGCCTCTGCCGGTCAAGTAGTGATCCTGGATGATATCATCAGCTACAGATTGTTCAAGGATCGCCTTATTTGTGCGCCGGAAGAAGATGCGCTTGAAGAATTCTATCTAGCACTTGGTGCTCAGAAATTGAGCAGTATTGTTCAGGAGGAGGTCAGGATTGGGTCCCAGAGTGATAAACAAAAGGCTGCACTCAGTCTCCGCAAACATGTTGTTGAGCGATCGAAGATTTTTCTCTTTGAATACACAAACTACCGACGCGATGCTATTAAGCATGACGTCAAATGGCTGGACAAGAACCTCACGGTTCACATTGTTCGCTCAGTAGCTTTGAGAAGGACTCTCAAGGGCCAGCATCAGACTCACACGGAGAAGAGATCAGCAGCGAGTGAGAAGACCATCAACGGCTGGGTTCTTTATGTTTCTGATGAGTCGAAGCCCGACATGTACCAGATCGGTCAAGCCATCTGCCAAATGCTGCTAAACCGCCCGAATCAGCAGGCTTACCTATTCTTTGAGCCATTCCTCACACTTGATCTATACGGTTTGAGAAATCGTGGTTACAATGTCGATCGTATCCTTCGGGCCAAGGCTGCCGAGGCCAGAATTGCTGAGGAAGAGAGACGAAAGGCACTGGAAGAGGAGCAGCGCCAGATCAAAAAGAGAGAAGAACAATGGGGAGCTGAGGCAAAAGCGGCCGAGGCTGCACGCGAAGCTACCAGGATCCCAGAACCTCTTGGTCCCGCAATGCCAGGTTCCTGGGACTCGCCCGAGGAAACAAAGCGCTCTCCTGAACAACAGGCTAGGAAGAGCAGGGGATTATTCGCAAACATCGGTCGTCGACTTGGATTTGAGTCTGATCAGCATGAAGACGAGTCCCACAAGGAGTTGGGCAAGTTCTTAGATAGACCTAAGGAGATTGAGGCACCTGGCGGAAGCTCTTCCAACACCGGCAAGAAGCCGCAACAGGATGAGGGCAGAGTCACAAGCCCTGCACTTGTGCAACAGAACTTGCTCAATGCCATCAAATCTACTCGGGCTTACGGATCCGATAGTGTCTTCTCGGAGCCCAAGGTCAACGAGGTCAAAGAACAAGCCACTTACTGTGATAAGACGCCAGCAAACAACATCAGTTTCATCGCAGAAACTTCAAACGGTATGAAGATATTTTTCTCCAAGGATATCAAAGACCCAGGGAGCTTCTTGTCGAAACATTTGAACAATCTGAATGTCTTCTCCAGTATGTTGATTGAGGTGGGCAATACCTATTCAATGTCGCCCAAAGTCCTGCACATCTTTTATGACGAAGCTGGCGGCACTATTGCTTTCAACACTGGAGGCAGTATCTTCTGTAACTTCAGGTTCTTCTTGCAGTTGCACGCCGCACAAATCGAAGGACGAAGCGGACAAGCCAAGGCAGAGGCTGCTACCTGGTGGTGGGTGGTTCTGGCACACGAACTTGCACACAATCTCGTGTCGCTTCATAATGCTGATCACAGCTACTATACGTATGTTTACCCAATCTCGTTCAATAGTATCATGCTAACCATGCTAGCGAATCGTTTATTCAGCAGTATTTCCCCAAAATCGTGGCCAGAGCGGTGCAATGGACTGCAAATACTGGGTCTCGCAGCGAAACACCCACCATTGCACCACCTCCGTCTGGTGCACCACCACCTTACCCGGGTCAATTGGAACGAAGCTTGCTAGACTGATGATTGTTTTTATCATGGCATAGCGGGGAGTTTTGAGATGTTTGGCTTCTTGGGATATCACCTCTCTGGTTGTTCTGATCGTTATGATCGTAAATAAGACACTAGACTTTATGTAGACTCTAGATTCTTCCAGTCTTATACACAGGGTCTGGTACACACACCTCATGATTTCTGTCTCTCAATATTGGTCCAACTCATGATGCGTTCGCGATAAAGTGATCTTATTAGTGCCATTTGATTTACGAGCGACATTCATATACTAAGCTCCGTGGACATGCTCTGCCCACGCTTATCCTCGCTGCCCAAATAGTAACAAGAGAAGTTTAACAATAATTTACCTCGACTCTTTCTCTTATTCATAAATTGCGAGAACTTCCATTAGAGAGGTCCATGCAAGACATGTATCAAGTACAGGGTAGCTTTCTGATGTTGTTTCACGTGATCATAATCGTGACCAATCATTTCGACTCCAATTGCAGTGAGCTTGGGATGGATCTTGAAGATCACCTTTCAGTAACGACGCTCCCATTCTCATTCCGAGCGAACCTCTCCTCTACGAAACCTCTCCACTCCCGAATCTCGAGTACTGGACGGTCAATTGCCCATTATGGTCCACCGCATCGCCTTCTGGAGCCTTTTCGGTACGTCACATACCTGAGCCAATTCGCCCGCCCATAGCATCCGAGCATACGACCTGAGCAGTCGGAGACGAGACACATGCGACGGACAGAGAGAATTGGATGCTAACAGTAGAAAAAAGGCCTCGGCGCTCGATTCTGGCAAATGGGCATCGAGATGCGCCCATTCTTCAACAAGTCCTCCCTCTGGGTGTACCCCGTATATGCGGCTGGCGGCGCCAGCTTCGGATACTGGCTGCAGGGCGTTGACGACAGGCAAACCTCTACTCTACAAGAACGAAAAGCTCTGCTCCTTGAGAAGCGAGCGCGCAAGGCGGAGCGGGATGCTAAGGCGGAGGCTTAGAGAGGAATGAACAGCAATGGAAATTTAAGATATCGGGAAATGAAGACCTCTTCGGCTTGGGACAAGAAGATCGGAGCGGCAATATTATTGTACATTGTGATACTGGGAGGTTGAGCGTCGAAATGGGACGTTTGATTCGAATGTCACACACCAAAGCTCTGAACGCTGTGATGATATGATGCCCAGAACACTGAACGCGAATTGCTTCACGGAACTCGATATGTGATCACCAGATTGAACTAATGTCATATTACACCACACGGAATGAATTAAAACCTTATTGTCATTGCCTCATAGAGCTGCTTCTAATCCCAGCACCAACCCAAGACCGAGTTATCAAGAATGACAATTCAAGACGCCGCGTCATCTATCACCCCTGATAAACTTTTCCACGCTCCTTTGACCCAATCCAAGTCTAACTACAACTCCTCTAATTTCCTAAGAATCGCAGGCACAGACGTGGCAGAGGAATTGCCCAGCTCCGTCACAACCACTGAAATATACGTATCGCGGGTAGTGTCAAAGAGCAAGCGGAAGCCGACATCGGTGGATCGCTCAGGGTCGATTTCGTTGTATGTGAGAGAGTCGATGGACACACGCTCTGTGAAATTGACCGTCTCGCAGAGTGCCACAACGCGGACGTTCATATCAGAAGCTGCCGTGGCGATATCGCACGAGCCGGCGCGAGCGTACATGGCGCCGTTGCTGAAGATGGCTTCGGCTGCGAGGAAAACCTTAGTTGCCTCATAGAGATGAGTTTGCAGAGCACCAAGATCGGAAGCATAGGTGACTTGGATACCAGCGGCGGAGAGCCTTTTGGCGTGATCGGTGCCGACGCGCTCATAAGGATCATCGACAAGAATCACGCGGAAGTCAATCTTGTTCTTGCGAGCTTGGAGAAGAGTGCGCTCAACGAGGTGGTGATGAGCGTAGGTGAGTATAACATCGCCAGGTATAATCATGCCGGCAGCAGTCTCAACAATCACGTAGTCTGCGAGAGTGATACGCTCACGAATGTAGTTGTCAATGGACTCCTTGAGGAGCTTCTTCACGTCGTTGTCGTGAAGATCGACATCCACTTTACTGATCTGGAGCTTCAGCCATCGGATGGCGTTGCCCATTGAGAAGCACATGGGGCGGCATGCTGTAAGATACTCGATCTGGGGGTTGAGAACGTGAGGTGTGAAATGGCGGGAGAAAGTGAACCCGGGAGGAGTTGTGTAAGAGTCGATGACCTGGGGGCTGTTAGATGAATACTGCATCACAGGGGTAATATCTCTTACCTTTTGGAAAGCATATAGCGTCGCCTCGAGTCGTGTGATGCTATCACTGATAACGAATGCGCTCATGTGCTCGCCTAGAACCAAGACAGCAGGATGGACGTCCTTGTCGGCATTTGTCATTTCTATCCGCTTAGCCATGGAGAGATGGCTAAAGCAGTCTGGTATCGAAGGCTTATCGTCCTTAACCACAGCCGTCGCTGCCGCTGGTCGAATAGGGAGTTTTGCACCGCCATGTTGCTGGTGCTGATGTTGACCGTCTTGCTTAGGCTTTGCTTTGCCTCCCTTCCCATCACCGGACGCCTGTTGACCGCCTTGCGATGGGCCCTGTGAGGCCTGGGTAGCCTTGGCTTGTGCTCTTCTGGCAGCCTTTTCCTCCTTGGCCTTCTTCTTCAATTCAGCACCGGATAGCTTCTTCTCCCCAGCGGGCGCTGCTTGTTGCTGCTCTTTAGGTTTCTGAGGCTGGGCCTGGTCCTTCTTTTCCGTCTTCACATCGTTATTCTCTGTGGTCTGCGGCGCAGGGACCGAGCCCTCGGCTTCTGTGGACATTGGAACTGGTTCGAGCGATCGTTTGCGATGGTATCGAGAATGTAGTTATCCGAAGGCGGGGCACTCCCAGACTTTCAGAGATCAAGACAAGAGTGTGTGCGCTGTGGTAAAACTTGCGTATAAGATTCGGTATGGGATTCCCTGTGCGATACTCGTGTGATTTACTGGAGAATACTCGTTATTTTTGTAGAAGATGGTACAGTAAAAGGTACCGTTTGTAGCGAGTCACACTCAAATGGAGGCTTTGAGTCATTCGAAAATAATGATTTGGATCGGCATTTGGATGGAGAAACCCAATCAGTGATCGAATGCCCCGCGCTAGCCAAACTTCAAGAGATGTGGGTGTGGCAGTTGGAAGTCCAGCAGAGCCTCTCCCTTCCCTAGATTACTACGTAGAATGTCACTCACTCACTACCTAGGTACCTTACGTCGGTATGTACAAGGTGGTTGCAGAACGTGATAAGTTTATTATAGATAATGAAGCTAATAATTGATGTCCTTGCGTGTTCCTCAGTTCATATCGTTTCTTTCGCAAACACCAGATCTGTTCGAGGCCGCACGCGCCACAGCATTCACCTCGCGTCGTATTTCGACATCACGATGTGCGCAGAAGGAAAATATAAGCATCAACCGGCGAAGCGCTACATTACAGGGGTCCCAAGAGAAATGTTCACTTTGGCGTGGATATCTGTTTGGCATCTAGGCATCGTCACATATACCTTGGGCAGATCAGTTTCACAATTCAGACATGGTATCAAGTTGAGCTTCAGCAGTTTCTCATTCAGCCACAAGCTTCCTTCTTCACGGCAGTCCATCAAGAACTGGTCGCAATGAAAGAAAATGAAAGTTCCAAAAATTCCCTTGCCAGGCGAACCCAACAAGGAGCGGTCAGTGTATAGTTTTCAACTAGCAAAATTCCTCTCTCAGCTTATCGCTTCACGGAGAAGGAAAACGCCCATGCACTTGGATGGAGAGGAAAGGAAAAAAGAAGACTGAAAGGGTGGGAGGTAGTCGGGGTTTTATAGCTGAGAGAGATCACACGCGCACGGACCATCTTGACATATCACCTAAGGCATCAAGGCCAATCCGAGCGTGAATCACAGCAAGGTGGAGCTCTAATTTCCAGGCGCCAGCGGAAGGTTCCACTGTTGGCAGGCAGGCAGGCAAGCAAGTGCCAGGCACAGAGGCAGCAGCCAGCTTAATTTGCAGGCACACTCTCCCCTACAAGGTAGGTAGGCACCCTCGATTGGCTGTGCCTACTCCGTAGAAAACGGTTTTATTTCTCAAAGCATATCCGATAATTGTTTCAGTATACCTTAACTTTCGTCCTTTGCCAAACCTTGGCTGTAGTTGTTCAGCTGTGTGAACCTTCTTGGCATAAGACTGGCCTTGTGGTTTGTTCATATGAACATTTGATTTCGTTGCCTAAAGTTATCTAGAATTTCTTCAGCTTCACACTTGCCCGTGGTGATGAATTTGAATATCAAAAAGATACAAGGTTTAGTGCTCCAGGAGGACCTATGATTAAGAAAGGATTCCTGCTGTCCTGGCATTAACAAAGCTTCTTTGTACTATCTACGAGATCAGGGAGCAATAAAAACTTAGGACCTCAATTATGAATGACGAAATAATTGAAGCAACAGGTCCTATTTGACAAGTTCAAGTTCGCATCCTCTTCTCGAGTTTGATGTTTTCTTGCTTCCAGCGATTTGTATAAGAGCACTGTAAACTCACTTGGCACTGGATGCTGATTAACGGATCTTTCAACTTCCTACAATATCCCTTGCCTCCAGACTCTCCCAGTCCATCATAAGGGAATTCCTGTATTTAGGGTTTTGGGAGTATGTATGTATTCTCTTGGTGGCTGATTATCTGGCATCCATACCAAACACTCATATAACTCACTACTACCAAGTAGGTAGGCTCATCTCAGTCGGACTCTCACTTCAATAGCCAAGATAATGAGATTTTCATACGAGCTGTCGATTCTTGAAATATCTACCATGTTATTCCTACAATACATGAAAACTTAGGGAGAAATCAAACAATGAAAGAACTGGTCATAAATGAGTCAATGGAGTCTTTTGGGTCCTTCCAGCCACTGATCGCTGCGATACCGCACTAGGTAGTTTACAGTTCTATATCAAACCCCCGCGAAAATTCCCATCAACTACAGCATCAACAATACAATCCCCAGTCGCCAAGATGATGAAGAAGTTCGCTCGCGCCTACTCTTCGGCGTCAGCCACTCTTGGCTCAAACCCTGTTCCTCCTTCAAAGATTCAATACATTCCCACTTCGGGGAAATACCCCAAAGGCTTTATCGCTTCAGGTGTTTTGGCTGGTGTCAAGCCTGGCAATACCAGCAAGCCCGACATCGCCCTCGTGACCTCTGACCGTCCCTGCGCTGCTGCTGGCGTTTTCACAAAGAACAAGTTCCAGGCTGCTCCTGTGACCTATAGCAGGAAGCTTTTGCAGCAGAAGAAGAACGCGGGTCTGCGAAGCGTCGTTGTCAATTCTGGTAATGCGAATGCTGTCACCGGCACCGGAGGTCTTGAAGATGCTACCAGCATGGCCCGCACAACAGATCAGAGGGTTGGTGATGAGGACTCTACTATTGTGATGAGCACTGGAGTCATTGGTCAGAGGTTCGTTTCTTCGATTGGCTGAATTTCATGCTTCAATGGCTCACAACCAATCCAGACTGCCAATTCAGAAGATTCTCGACAAGATCCCTACAGCTGTTAGCAAGGCTGGTGGTTCTCACGAGAACTGGCTTGAATGTGCAAAGGCTATCTGTACCACAGATACTTTCCCTAAGCTCATGTCTCGATCCTTTGAGCTTCCTTCTTCTCCAGGTGTTGAGTATCGCATTGCTGGTATGACAAAGGGCGCAGGCATGATTGCTCCCAACATGGCGACTCTTCTTACCATCCTGGCCACCGATGCTCCTATCTCCCCTGCTGTCATGCCCAATGTTCTTCGACATGCGGTGGACCGATCATTTAACTCCATCACCATTGATGGTGACACTTCTACCAATGATACTGTTGCTCTTCTTGCTAACGGTGCCGCTGGCGGAAAGGAGGTCACTTCTGAGCAGTCTCCAGACTACCAAGCCTTCCAGGAGCTTCTCACCGAGTTCTCTATTGACTTGGCCAAGTATGTCGTCCGAGACGGTGAGGGTGCTACCAAATTTGTTACCATCCGGGTTGTCGACAGTGCTTCTGAGGAGGCAGCCCGTGAGGTTGGTCGATCCATCGCCAAATCCCCCCTCGTTAAGACTGCTCTGTACGGAAAGGATGCCAACTGGGGCCGTGTACTTTGCGCTACCGGATACGCTCTCATTTCTCCTCCTGGACAACCTGTGAATGACGTTCCTGAGATCACTCCTGAGCGCACTAATGTCTCTTTCGTCCCTACCGATGGCTCAGCTGAGCTGAAGCTGCTCGTGGACGGCGAGCCCGAGCAGGTCGATGAGAAGCGAGCATCAGAGATTCTCGCCATGGAAGATCTTGAGATCGTTGTCAGGCTAGGTACAGGCGACAAGTCTGCTGTACACTATACCTGCGACTTTAGCCATGACTACGTTACTATCAATGGCGACTACCGAACTTAGGAGTTGCTAAGAAGTAGTTGACGATCTTATAAAAAATATAGCCTGAATTGCATATCTACACGAGCCGGGCTGTGAAATTTGGTATGATCTTCATGATATCTTGTACGGGTGCATAACGAATGTGGTTGCAGGGTTTTGAGGAGACATGCCAGACAACGCGTCACAGGTCTTTGCGGAAGCCTGCTACGTGACATAGATTACATATTCACTTGTATCTCAAAATCTGATTCCTGCATGCCTATCAATAGCAGGTCTAGTTCTAACCAAAACCGAGTATTTAACCGGAACTCCTAAGCGACTATTTTCTTACGCACTCAGAGTACCCTTGGTGCTAGGCACTTCACCCTCTTTACCAGGTATTCTTGTGGTAGCAGCCTTGATAGCAACAGCAAGAGCCTTGAAAGCACTCTCGGCTCGATGGTGGTCATTGTCACCGTGGAGACAGTGGACATGCAGCGTAACACGAGCACCCTGGGCAAAGCTCTGGAGACAATGAGGGACCATCTCGGTGCTGAGCTGGCCAAGCCACTCTCGCTTCAGACCGAGGTCAACAACACTGTAGGGACGGTTGGAAAGATCGATGACCGCACGCGAGAGGGCCTCGTCAAGGGGAGCGTAGGCATAGCCGAAACGGGCGAGACCAGCAGGAGTGCCGAGAGCTTGGGCGAAGGCATAACCAAGGGCGATGCAAACATCTTCGGCAGTGTGATGGTCATCAACTAGAGATATCAAGTCAGCCATTTAACATCTCTCGGTGGCGGTTCAAGGGCAACGAACTGTGAAGATCACCCTTGCAGTTCAGAGCAAGACTCCATCCAGCATGCTTAGCTAGAGCATGAAGCATATGGTCGAGGAAGCCAATTCCTGTGTTGACAGCGATCTTCTGCGACTTGCTAGCCTGAGAAGCATGGCTATCTCCATCATTGAGAAGACGGGAGTCAGTGTCCGGAGGGAAATCGCCGCCGTCAAGGTTAAGAGCAAGCTGAATCTTAGTCTCGTTTGTATCGCGGGCGAGAGCAGCCCATCGAGTAGGTTGAGAAGAAGCCATTTCTGCAAGTAGATTGGAATAGTTGTCCAATTGAATGTTTCTCGGGAAGTTGTAGACTTTTAAAACTTGACTGCATGATAGGCTCCTGTATCGGCGAGTGCTAAATTGATGGCTTCTGATACGCTACGATTTCAACCCCGCCAACTTTTTTATCGCCTCCGTCAGAGGCAATGGTCGCTATAAGCTACCCCGCTGTTGCTGGAGCCACGCCCGCTGTGGCTTCTTAAGAAAGTCCTTTACACGCTAGGCTCAGGTGGAGGCGCGAACAACGGCCGGGCGGGCTTGCGGTGAGATTAGATTCAGGTCATTGTTGACTTTTGGTGGGTTGTTGATTGACGTTATTCCAAACAAACCACCTCCAGACCAACCCTATATCGCAACACAGGAGCCACACAAAAAACGAATACCTGACGACTGGGCCTATCACTCAATGAACTACGAATAAGTCAGGAATGGAGAATTTCTTGAGGGAATGGAGGCAAGATGCCCTCAACAAGGCGCAATATGAGTCGGCCATATTTATCGGCGACAAGTTACTTGCACTGACCAGTTCGTGATATTCTGATATAAATAACCCTCTTTTCCATCGTCTAACATCACATATCGATAGATGACGATCAAGATGCCTTCTGGCTCGCCCAAGTCCACTTCGCGACAGGAAACTACACACGCGCCCAAGCATTTCTCTCCAGCCAAGACCTCATCGCCAGGAACCCATCATGTCGCTATCTTGCTGGTCACTGCCTGATAAAACAGTCTCGCTTTGACGAAGCGCTTTCGATTCTCGGCGACCGTAACCCAACGCATCTTATAGCCAATGGCGCGAGCAACAAGCGCAAGACTCAGCCACGCCACGGACGACGTCGCGATCCAGCTGCCGAGGAGGAGGCCGCTAATAGGAGATATGAAGCTGCTATGTGTTTTTTGCGTGGAATCTGCTACGCTAAGCAAAATGCTTTTGATCGCGCAAAGGAGTGTTACAAAGACGCTGTGCGAATCGATGTCCAGTGCTTTGAGGCGTTCCAGCAGCTTATGAGCAATTCGTTATTGTCGCCTGACGAAGAATGGCAGTTCCTCGAGACCTTGGACTTTGATTCCATTCATGTCTCTGGAGATGTGTCGTCTTCACAGCAGGCTGCCGACTTTACTAAGATGCTCTACACGACGCGACTGTCCAAATACCGCAATCCTGCAGCTTTTGAGACAGCATACGACTCCCTCTCGACGCATTACCACCTTGCATCAAACCCAGATCTACAACTTGCTCGCGCGGATCTTCTCTATACGCAGTGTCGGTACCGGGACGCTCTGAATATCACAAATGGGATCTTACAGGAAGACAAGTACAACTTCAGCGTGTACCCGGTCCATCTGGCCTGTTTGTTTGAGCTGAAAGAGAAGAATCTGCTTTTCTTGATTGCCCACGACCTGGCTGATAGTCACCCTGAAGAACCATGTTCGTGGCTCGCAGTAGGTATTTACTACTTTTCGATCGGCAAAATACCCGAGGCACGACGATATTTCAGCAAAGCGAGTATGATGGACGCACATTTTGGGCCGGCATGGATTGGATTTGCACACACTTTTGCGGCAGAGGGCGAACACGACCAAGCGATTTCGGCCTACTCAACAGCAGCGAGATTGTTCATGGGAACACATTTGCCCCAAGTGTTTTTGGGCATGCAAAATCATGCCCTCAACAACATGACGCTTGCAGAAGAGTTTTTGAAAACAGCCTATGGCCTTTGCAAAACGGACCCCTTACTCTTAAATGAAATGGGTATCGTGAAATATCACCAAGACAAGCCCAAGGAGGCAGCACAGTATTTTACAGCAGCGCTTAAGATCGCTGATGATATGGACAGCGACCCTTCAGCTTGGTTGGCTGCGAGGACAAATCTTGGACACGCTTTCAGACGGTTGAGGCACTTTAACCGAGCGCTCGCCGAGTTTGACGAGGTGCTGAGACAGGGAGGCAAGGATGCGGCCATTTTCAGCGCGAAAGGGCTTATTCTCATGGAACAAAGCAAGCCTGAGGAGGCAGTGGTCGTTCTCCATGAAGCGCTGGCGATAAATCCTCAGGACAGCATCGCAACAGAGTTATTGAACAAAGCGCTAGAAGAGACGGCATTAATTGATGGCGCAGCAGAGTCTGAAGCTGAGGATCTCTTGGACTTTGAGCGTATGTTGGGGCAACGGAAGCATGATGCAGCCGTCAAGGTCAACGGGGGTCGAAAAACGGCGGGGAGACCAGAGAAGGGCAAGGGAAGATTGAGACGAACAAGACGAATGACGGTTTTAGAAGACGAGGACGGTTCGCCTGAGAAGGAGGGCAGTATGATGGAGATGAGCGATGATGAATAAGGATACCAGATAGTAGACTCAGAAGGCATAGCAAGCATAGCATTGGGATGGGGAGATTATCATATGATTGGGATAGGTCTAGGCGTTGGTGGTATGATATGCATTGGGGAACACGACATGCTTTTGAGTTAGTGAGTGTATGAGCATGAAAATACTCTGTCTCCTCCATATGAGAAGCGGTCATGTTTGATATTCTGTAACTACCTAGGTAGGTATGTGATATCACTAATCAACTAGCACTGAATTATTATCTCGCCCTCGGATCTCGCATAATTCATATCCGAAAAATAAGCTCTTTGGTGGAGTAACCGGCACGTTAACTAATCCATCCGGGGCGTCGCATCGGGGAACCAATAACGGGGTGCTTATTCAATCAAATCCCTGAAGCAATCATGGGCAGTGGAAGGACGGAGCTGAAAGAAGAGCGAGTGCTTTTGGCGTCTGAAAGTGGAAGTGGCTTGATGATATGACGCGGCGTAGAATGTATATAAGAACAAAGCGTTGGACGTCAGCTTATACAATCAATCAATATCTGATACTCCTCACCCTTCATTTACTTAATTAATATTGTAAACAGGAACAACGAATAAAATGTCACGATTCTTCCCTCATACTCCTTATGCAGAGGATCAACCTCTTGCACGAACAATACTCACAACACACGTTATCGTGCGAGCGATAACACTAAGCTCAATCATCGCAACGGGCATAACAACAACACGCCACTTGGTCCCCTTTCTCCGCCCAAAAACCCCAACCTTGACATTCTTCCCACGCCTCATCCGCTCTGCATCAACAGGCGCAGTCGCAGCCGTTGGCGTAGGAGCTTTCATGACAATCGGTCGTATGCGTGGAAGAGAAGAAATCGAGTGGCAGGATCGAAGTTGGAGATTACTCGAGAACCAAGGTCAGCTAGAGACTGATGACTGGACTGCTATAGGCGCTGGAGCTGGGGCTGTAATAGGGGCCAATGCTCTTAAAGGCTGGAGAGGTGCGGTTGGAGGACTGGGATTGGGAAGTATGGGGGGGGGTTTTGGCATGGATGGCTTGGAGATATGGTGTGAATGGGGGCAAGTTTCCCAAGAAGGCGGAGGATTTGTAACCTGTATTGTCTTTGTATACCCCGTGTTTGTCTATTATCTAGGTATCTCTACAACTTTGCTTTAACTTGATCGATCTCCTCAATCTTCTGGAACTGATAGAAATAGTCCAGACTCTGAGGGTTCAACAACGTCCCGCTTGGCTTGATATTACTGCCCGAGATGATCTGCTTGACTGGAAGTTCGACCTTCTTACCATTCACAGTTGTCTAAACATCGTTAGTCTACCAGATAGCATCAGTTGTGAGGGTAAGCACTTACTGGAATATCGGGCACCTCAAAGATATACTTGGGCACATGCCTCTTCGTCAACTCCTTAGCGATCCTTTCTCGAACTCTACTAGTGAGTTCAGCGTTGAAGTTGACTCCTGGTTTCATCAAAAGGAACAAAACAACGCTCTCATCATGGTCCTGGGGTCGACGCTGGCCTACGCATAGACTCTCTGCAACCTCTTTTGCAAAGCTTCCCTCAAGCACCGCGTAGATGTCCGCACTTCCGAATCGAATTCCACTTGGATTCAAAACTCCATCTGAGCGGCCTAGAATATGAATATGGCCTGTTTGTGGGTGAACTGCTGCAAAATCGCCTTGTGACCACACATTAGGGAATCGATCAAAGTATGCCGAAGTATACTTCTTTCCTGGAGCGGGTGTTGTATCGTTCCAGAGGTAGAGAGGGACATTGGGGAATGCTGCAGTTCCAACTAAGTCTCCTGGTTCACCATCAGGGACCGGTGAGATCGGTTTGTCGAGGTCTGGAGAAGACGGATAAATTGCCATTGGCGTTCCAATAACTCGTCCTGGACATCCACCGGCGTAGATGGGAGATAGAGGATTCTCCATGACAAAGCAGGCAGCCTTGGTAACGTCAGCAACAGCAAGAAGAGGCTAAGTAGGAGACTCACAATATCTGTACCGCCTGAAAAGTTGGCCAACTTGATATTCGTTGGGAACGCCCCATCATAGAACCAGTCAAAGACCTGCTCCTTCAAGACCATTCCCGTACTCTGAACAGCCGTCAGGCTACTCAGGTCTGCCTCTTTCTGAGGAACTATTCCTTCTTTCATAAGCTCACCCAGCCATCTTGGACTAATTCCCAGATTCGTAACTCGCTGCTCCTCCACGATCCGCAACAGCACAGAACGATCTGGTACAAAAGGCGAACCATCATAAAACACAGTTCGTCCACCAAAAGCAAGTCGAGTCACGCTAGCAAGATACATGATCCAGCCTGTAGTGGTATACTGAAGCGCAACATCCTTGGGAGTGATTTCGCGATGAAGAATAGCCTCTTTAGCCACTGAAACGAGAATTGGACCGACCCCGTGGACGATGGCTTTTGGTGTTCCTGTTGTTCCAGAGGAATAGTAGACTACCATTGGATCTTGAAAGCCAACTCGTTCGATGGGTGGTGGAGTTGAAGGTGCGGATGAGAGGAAAGACTCGAGACGTTGTGTCTTGGGGATTTGAGAAGTATCGTGAGGAGAGTCAAAACGTTGAACGACGATTGCACCTTGGAAAGAAGGGCATTCTTTCATTCCTTCGACAACTCCCTTGATCTTATCGCGAAGATCGATGACTTTGCCATTGTAGAGAGCTCCATCGTCGAAGAAGACAAACTATTCAGGTCAGCATTGCTATGAGCTTGGCGATATCCAAGAGCTCACCTTGGGGTCAATCTGAACAGTTCTCTGCAACAACCCCCCAACGCCCATATCAGTCGAGCTACTGCTAAATAACCCCCCAAGCCAAGTCGTAGCCAGAAACACAACAAGTGTCTCAACAGCTTGAGCACCAACCATGACGACTCTATCTCCCTTCTTAACACCTCTTTTCTTCAATGCACCCGCCAGTTTTCCCACCATTCTCCTCAACTCTCCCCAAGTAACATTCTTCACAGAGGAGTTACCCTCTCTGACTTCTGTGATAGCGATAGTATCATCTTCTTTGTGAAGCGTTGAGCGCTCGCCTGGTGCACCGCCTACAGTACCTGTCCAAAGGAGATTCTCGGCGTAGTTGATGCGAATACCAGGGAACCAAGTAGGAAGCTTTGTGATTGGGATAGATTCGTCTACAACGTATGAGTAGGAACCCTCGTGGATCCAGTTTTGAGAGGCCCAGAGCTGAGCGTAGAAGTCGCTGCGCTTAGAGACGGACCATTCATATAAGTCATTGAATGTCTAGTAATAAGGCGTGTTAATTACAATGAGCATGTCACATTTAGATCCACACCATACCTTGAGATTAAGTCCATGTAATTTGTTTGCCTCTTGCATAAACGCCCACATCGCCGTGCTCTTGGGATTGGGGTGTTCCCAGACCTTTCGAGGTGTCTTTGTTAGATCCATTATAATATATATTTCAGTCTCGTAAAGGTTTCTCCTCAGAATCTGCTCAAATTATAGATCAAGACCAAGTATTGAACTACGGCGGTGATTACAAGAGACTGCATTAAACACTCTAGGATAAATGTCCGAGGTAACTTGACCGACGCGGCAACGCCTCGCCGTGCTCTATCGTGCGGGGTTCCGTCCCCAACGTACATATCCCTCCTTTCAGCTATGGCCTAACTTGGACTGCGATAGGTTGTGAAACTCTGTTGATCTCGTCTATACCTGCATGACAATGAAGCTAATAAGGTCCTGTTCCGAGCCGAGGCCTGTGGGGAACCCTGTAAGTCTATCACAATCTTTGGTTGGCTGGTGTTGACATTCAACATCACCATTGCACATTCTCACCATCATACCAGTGAACAGTTGCATAATTAAAGTACGGTAGAATTTACAAACTTTCCGCTGCTAAACGTTGATAGCAAGATAAAAACTGCTACTGAATGCCAGGATATTACATCCTCACCATTTTGGAGTCATATCTGCCCTCCCTATACCATCATACAAAATACGCTCTCTCTCAAAATCCCCCAACGCCATGCTTAAAGTCCCAAGACCATGCCAGCCATCTGCGCATCCATCTATTCTCATTTTACTCCAAGTATAAATATTCACCTGCTCCTTACAGGTATGGCATCCACAGCGCATCGCACTGTGCCAGGTTCATAGGATTCACTGCCTTTGCTATGGCGTCAATCACCGTCTGGTTCGCAGGCAGGTTGCCAACGGGACTGTGCGCCAGGCTGAGTGCCCGCTTGACGATCGATTCACTGTTGACCTGCACAGAATCTCGAAGTTGGCCCTCTGTAATTACTCCGTTCCTGTGGCTGCCAGTAAACCAGAACAGCATCTCATCACGCACAAGAAGCGTCAAGGCGTGCTCCAATTCGTATTCAGGCTCCGTCAAGCATCGCGCGATAGCCATCAGCGAGCATGCAAAGATGCCCTCAGTGGCAAGCGGTCCCATCAGAGTTTGAAGGTTAGGCGTGAGTCGGAATGGCACCGGTTCAGGGTTGTGGAAGAAGGGTTTGTTGGCGCTCATGTAAGACATCATTTCAGACCCCCAAACCTTACCCGTTGCCCTTGATATGTTAATCTTCTGTGGGTATCGGTTGTGCATGTACATGATGTACGTGATGAATGTCAACGCCGCAAGCTGGTACGAGAACTGGCGGCGGAATAGCCAGAACTCGGCAAACTGTGGGAACACCTTCTGGAAATACTCTATCGCCACTGTTGATGGCACCCACTTCTCCTGGATCGCGTTGAATACCTCCAACCGAGCTGTCGCTGCCTGCTCAGGCTTGTTCTGTTCATTGTTAGTAACTGCGAAACCATGCTGGTATCTTTGACAACTTACAGAGCTCTTGCTCTCGAGGGCTCCGCGAAGCTTCTCCATGGTGAATAGCACAGGGTCATCCTTTGACATGCCCATGTTTCGGCAATGATCCTCATATACTCCCTGTAGTGTAGTGTAGGATGTATCTTCTTGCACAAGTCTGATATGGGGTGCAAAGGGAACCATGATTGGTATCGTGAACTGCAAATCACGACGTCGACTTTCCTTCTTGCGGCCCAATGTTTGGTTAAGCGACCGGAAGAGCTGCAAAATGCGCTCCTCTCGTCGGCAGTGTCGCGCTGCAGGGTGCTGGATAGCCCATTTGTGAATACTTCCATCATGGCCACGCATTTTAATACGGCGGTAAGAAGCGCTGATAGATCGGACAAGATCGATGTTTGGAAGGAAACGATCGATGCGGATGAAGTCTTGATTTTTGTCCTTGTGCTGCAGGTATTGACCGGGAACCTCCACCTCATCGAATTTGCCATACCTAAATTCACTTAGGTGAGGAGAAAAGTTTTCAAGAAAGGCGCGCGGTATTCGGTGATCCAACTTTTCCTCAAACTTGTTCCGCCAGCGGCGCAGCTTGTAGATGTACTCGTACATTGTTGGCTTGACAGTAACGAAATCCGCTTCGAATGACTTCTTTATGTGACTAGGCAGGATTGTTTCAGCAAACCGGGTGATGTTGGTTTCGGTCGCCGCTGGGAGCTTCACATTCTTGGCGAAAGATGGCGGTGTTCTACTAACGTAGGCCAAAGCATCGTTAAGAAGAGCAACAATTAGCCGGTATGCGTCTTCATCAGGAGGACACTTGAAGTTCTTCTGTATCTGGTCCACCATAGTCTCCATTGAAAGGGCCAGCAGAGGGAAAGCAGTCTTGAGGACTGACATGACTTCTTCGGTGTAATCCCACGGAGGCTTTTTCTGGGGCTGCACTGGCTGTCCAGGTTGAGGGGTGGCCTTTTGTGCGGCCTTCGAAGGATCAGGTGTTTGCCCGTTGGTAGGTGCGGGAGTACCTGTGGCGTTGCTGCCGTTGGCATCTCCCTCCGCCTTGACTGGGGTCCCATCAGCCGCATTTGCAGTGCCTGGTCGTGATGATGCTGTACCAGGTCTGGGGGGATCCTGCTTTGTCATGGAAGGCGATGCGCTCGGCTTTGCATTGGATGCCACAGATTGCGCGCGTTGCCGTGCTGTTCTGTCTCGGGCTTCTTGATTCTTCTTTATAACAAGAAGATCCTCTCGGTTGGTTCGAAGCTGGAAGTACAAAGCTTGAGGATAGGACTTTGCAATCTTCAGCAGCAGTTGGAAAACACGAGGAGCTTCCTTATGCCCGAGTCCCGTGATAAGTTGTTGGATGAAAGTAATCCAATACCACACGGGTGTTTCACCCTTGAAGTCATCAAAGCCCAACGCGATCGTGCCCTTGGCGTCATCCAAGCTGAGGAGCCACAGGATTCGTGCAAGGAGTTTGCGAGACTTAGCATTCTTGTAGCTTCCCGCAGCTTGCAAGTACGAGGTAAGTGCTTGTCTTGCCGCGTTGAGGTCAGTAGGGTCTTCCTTGAACTTGCGGTCGTTGAAGTAGCCCCATTCCGCCCAAGCTTTGGCGGCACCGATGTCAAAATATAACGCCGTGCCATAGGCCGAATCGGCCTCATCCTTTTGCTTGAGCTTCTCCAAAAACATTCCCTTGAGGGTGTAGAATTCGGCTTTCTGAGGCGGGCTAAAGTAGTTGAGGTTTGTATTGTTGATAACATCCAAACCACTCGAGAGCTCGTCAGGGTTTTCATAATGGCATTTGGCCTGTTCACGAAGCTTTAAGAAGGCTTCCTGAATCTCAATATTAGGCAGCGTATAAATGCGGCTCAATTGATTAATGCAAACATCTGGAAGGTTATGCTTGCGAGCGACGTGGGCGAACCTATTGATAATCCAGGCAGTCTCGTGGTAACCCCGATAAGCAAACGAACTAGCCCCACCAGCGTTTTGCTGTCCCTGCTGAGGAAGCAGTTGCAGATACGTCTGGTTGATGAGGCTGAATATATGCTGTCTCCAGGTGACGAGGTCTTGCCAAGCAGTGATATCATCCCACACATTCGGGAGTCGATCGCGCCAAGCACCCAGCAGTAACTTGAGTTCGCCAGATTTAACGTCCAGGTTTGTCTGGTTGGTATTCGCAAGACTCTGGCAGATAACACTGGCGTCGTGAAGCTCAACCAACTGTTGGAAGTTCTGAAGAAGTGGAACGTGGGCATTGGTCAGGCGCTCGGGCAACTGGTGCCATTTACGGATTGAGAGCTGAATTGCCTCGTCACACACGCGAGCGAAGTCCGTGCTAGCCTCTTTCTGATTGTGAAATTTGAGAAGTGACATGAATGATTGGAAGAAGGCTCTGCGGGGCGTAGGGGCGTCCATAACACCCTTGATGATGTTGTCCAAAGCCTCACGGTGTTGCTCGTCCTGCCACATCTCTGTGTTCCGCCAAGCGCACTCGAGAAGGAGATCTTGGAAATTTTCATGCTTAGCGAAATCCTGCAGAATCTCCCACTGTTGCAGCTTCTGTGCACAAAGAACCCAATGGTCCTCCCAAAGCATGTACTCGGCTTGGGAGAAGGGGATCACGCCAGTTCTGGCTTTGATCTGGGCATTCTCATACAGCTTTTGGGCCTTGTCCCACATACCATTCTGTTCGTACGACAGAGCAGCATTGGTTTCAACAAATTGGCAGCGACGCCTCCAGGTGCCATAGAACAGATCGTCTTCCTGGAGTGAAGCATAAAGTTCGACAAGAGCATCAAGGTTGCTTTCTCGTACTGTAGCGGAATCGACCTGTGGTTTAATGGCCGAGTTCTCAAGTTGAACCAAGGCAGTATACCAAGCATCGTAGGTCTTGGCCTCAAATTTGAGGACATGTGGTGGAATCTTACACTCAGGCCAAGTCTTTGCAGCGCCGTCGAGGATTGACTGAATGACGTTCGGTCGCTTGTCAATTTGCCGACTGTGATAATCTTTTGTGAGCAAAGCAACAATGCCGCGTTCTAGATCAACTCGATCATCCTTGGCTACAGAAGACCAGTAGATTGGGAAGAGGGTTACCCAAAGGTTGTGAGCGAGTTGAGAATCAACATGCTGAAGCTGCACCAATGGTTCAATGACGTCCTTCACCTTGATGTCTCCCAGTTCCGACATGAAGCGACGGTGAGTAGCCATGAACAATTCGAACTTGTCATCGATAATGACAGTGGGCTCCCGAATCTCCATCTCCTTCGTGAAGATGGTGAGCAGGCGAGAAATCGGTAGGGTCCTGAAATCGCTTTGGTATAGTTGGATATTGGCGTTCGTCTCGACAGCTCCAAGCAACAGCTGTGTAGCCTGCGCGAGCCAGTATGAATCCGAGAGTGTGTCCCAGTTCTGAGAGGTAAGAACGTAGGACAGACGGGCACTGGCCGACTTGGATAAACTCTTGTCAAAGATAGCCATGAAGCGATTGCGCATTTCAACATCCGCTGCACGAGTACCGATAAGGAATGCATGCTCCATGCGAACAGTCAATTCTGTCCGGGTAATCTTGGGGTCCTCATAGATGCGGATAACAAGGTCCAGGAATTTGGATAGCATGGTTGGGTCTTGTCGGTGTTCAAAGGAGAGCATCTTATGAAGAACGGCCGTCTTCTCCTTAAGTGTTGGCCATGTTCCTTCTGATCGGAATACCCACCCCTCAACCATATTCAGTATCTCCTCACAAAGTTCTATTGACATGGACTTTTCAACCAAAGTTGCTAGGACGCTGAGGAAGGGTCGTCGATTGTCACCCAGCACTTCCATCCGCAGCGCTACAACTTGGATTTCCTTGATCATAATCTTGGTTTGAATCTCAAGATCGTAGGCCGACATTTCTCCACTGGGTGTGTTGGGGTCCTGGTTCCTGTTAACACCAGCTGCCTGATTTGCAATCGCATTGTAGTGTTGAACATGTTCTCTCGCATGTTTGGATTGGAGAGCCTTCATCAGAGAATTGATATGCTGATCAATCACGTTGGGCTTTCGCTGGCCAAGAGACCACAGAATATTAACACCTGAAGTAAAGTTGCTGCTGTTCATTGCTTCTGTTGCGACTTGTGACAGGTAAGCAACAATCTCAGATGTTTGTGTCTCAGTTTCACCATCAGCATCAGCGTCCTCCATAGGTGTGTCATCCGGTACAGAGTCCAGGATGCGTTTGATAATCGATCGGAGTTCACGATTGTCATCAAACTTCTTGTCGGAAAGATGAAGGCAATCTTGAATTTCAGGGTTTTCTGATTTGAGGCACTTCTCCAGGACTTTCTGGATAGCCGGCATGCTCTTTTGGATCCACTCGTCTGACTTGGAGTTAAGCACAATACGGACCACTTGTAGGGTGTTGATGATGTTGGTTAGGAATTTGTCATCAAACTTCTCCTTGTCCGTAGGATCAGCCGTAAGAATAGTTTGTGTTCGCTCGCTCGCCAAGATAACCTGAGTGACATTGGGAAAGAGGTCGAGATCGAGGTCACCCCAGTATTGTGGCTGCACCAAGTTGTAGAGGAGTTTCATGGCCTTCTTGCAGAGATCAGTCAACGCAAGAGGAACGGGGGGTATTGACGATGAGACATGATCCCGGGGTTTCGCGGAAGGAAGTTCGTAGCGTTCATTCAACTGAGCAATGAACTCAACGAGATACTTAATCATCTTCAGTCGGAAAAGAGGGGGGATCTGGTACTCTGCACGGCCAACTGGCTGGGAAGATGTATTCCCCTGTTCAGACTCCAACTTTCTCTTCTTCGTGTTGGGGGACTGGGAATGGGACCTCGCCCCAAAAGCTGCCGACTTTCCTTCAACTCGCCGTTCTTCCCATGTCCAGATAAGCCACATCATGTTGAGGCAGAGCCTCTTAGACTCGTGTGACGCATTTTGGGGAGTGGCGAGCTTCCGTAGAGAACTGATCATCAAAGTGATATATCTATCACGAGCTTCATAAAATAGATCAGGATGTCTAACAAGGAAATGGTAGATACTCGTCATCTGCTGGGCATTTTGTCCTTCGTCAACAAGGACACGCCGGGGGGCAATGGCCCAGGCTGCAACGCGCTCGTTCTGGCCAGTTCCGCATCGTTTCGGTAGCATAGGGGCAATGAGTTCGAGTGCTTGAGTAACCAGGGCGCGTCCCTCGTTCTGGTTGGCTTTCAGGAGAGAGAGGTACACCTGAGTGACAATCTTTGGAGGTGTCTCATAATGGGCGATGAAGTATCCAATGACTACGTAAGCAGCATGCTTGTTGATGACATCCTCAAGACGAATGAAAGTCCATCCGAACTTGATGATATCTTTCCGGGCATCCTGAAGGGGTGTATGATAGTATTTAACCAACATTGCAGAAAGCTGCAAAACCTCATAGCGAGTGTGGTCGATGCCAGGCTGAGCTTGGTCGTCCGTTGTCGACTCCGGTTGGACCTTCCAGATCTTGCTGCTAACTGCATCGATGACAGCTCTATCCATGAGTCTAGGGGTCCTGTTCTGGTCGAGCTGTTTCCAGTTTCGCATAACGTCCATCGCAACGATTGGGTTAACGATATAATGCAAGAGGAAATGCTTCATCTTGTTTGAAGCAGACTTCCCAGCATAGGTATCCAGGCAGCGGAGGACAATAATCTTCCAGAAGTCAACTGCATCACTGCAGATTATTTTCTGGTAAATAAAGGTGAACAGCTCCTGGGTGATCCGTAGCTCATCAGATGTCACGCATTCGATTAAGTTGAAAAGAGGATCCAAGTCTTTGGGTGCCCTTTCGAGAGACTTGACGAGGATGGTCATTAGCTCTTCAGCTGCTTGGTAAGCAGGTAATCGGAGATGTGCGGGCAGGGTGTGTTGTCGAAGATGTGTTTCCAGTTCCTTGCCAATACTCTTAAGCCAGTCGAGATGCTCCTTTTTGTCCATCCACTTCTCTGCGCCGGGGAAATGGCTGAGAGACTCAAAAATGTGGATCGCGTTCACCATGGCAATGAACTTGGCCTCGCTGTTTTGGCTGATAAGCTCATTGCAACGGGTAATGAGACCATCGAGATTCTCAATTGCGACTTCTCGCAAAGCATTACTATCAGCATGTGCAAGGACCTGTGCCAACAACCGGCCGTATTTGAGATCTTCGACTTTGCCGAAAAGAAAGGCCCAGATTTCCTTTGGATATCGATTCATGTATCTGTAAATGGGCAAGCGGAAAGGACTCAGTTGAGTTCTGCGCAATTTTCCCTCTAAACCAAGGAAGCAGTCGATCAGTCGTTCCTTAAAGGCTTCAGCGGGAGCAGGGAGCAGATGGAAAATGGTCAATATGGCAGTGATGATCTTCATCTGCGGGTGTTGATCGAAGAAAGTAAAGGATATCTGTTGCAAGGCACTAGGCTCGACGATTGAGTCGATCTGTTCTAGTAAGCGAGCACCGATCTCGACCTTAAAATAAGAAGTAAGCAGCTTCAGCAATCTAGACAGATTGTCGAGTCCTGAGGTGCTTAAGCGTTTAGGATCCGAGAGGCTCTGTAGCACGGGTCGCAAACCTCCCTGTAGAAGCTCCTTAGGCAGGCGTCTATCTACCGATAAGACAGACTTTAGGGCATCGTTCGCTGCATTGATGGTAGGTTTTGACTCTGAATACAGGCATTTGAAAAAGACACTGAGGATCTTGATCTTAGTCGGCTGGTTTGAGAACTCCTCAAACGTCATTGCAGTTGTAAGAAGCTTAATACATGAAACACGAAGGTTGACAATGTGCTCATGAGTACGGAATTCCGCAGGCTTGTTCGCAAGAGATTCGTCACTAGCATCCGCAAGAGCCAACGACTCCATCAAAAGCCGGTTTAGGTTCTCATCAAATGGGACCCAGTCGTTCTTCAAGCTCATATGGTACGTCATGGCATTGATGTAGCCGATCTGAATACTGAAGGGCAACGCACGTAAAGGCTTGGCAAAGATGGGTTGCAAAATCTTGTCCTTGCAGGGTTCCAACAGCTCCCAGACCTCACACTTTGCCGCTGTCGCGATGAGTTCCAGCGAGTGTTTGGCGGTCTCTCGAACATGCTTGTTCATATGGTACAGATCGTTGCCAAATTGTTGACAAATCTGGGAAAGTCGAGGTTGCTTGAGCTGAGGGTTTTGCGGCTGTCCTGGTTGTTGGGTGATAGGCAGTGTATCCTCTTTAGTTATGTCCTTGGTGATGCGCTTCAAGAGGACCTCCAAACTAGTTTGAGCGAGGCAACGTGTCTTTTCAGGAAGATCCTGGGGCATGTCTTTGACCACATAAGTAAGTGCACGGATAAACTCGGTTTGCTTGGACGTAATCCACGTGTCGCCCAGATCAAGTTCAGTAAGCAGGTAATTGATACCCAGACTACCGCCAGTCTTGGTGAACCACTCTTCTTCATAGCAGCTGTGGCAGAAAGTACTGCTTAGATGACTGAAGAAGGGAAGCTTGCCAACATGGCTTTCTGAACCAAAGATAATTGCTGTAGCGTCATACATCTCACGAATGGCACTCTTGCCCGCCTCGCGCACATCAGGGTGATCAGAAGCCAGTGACTCGACAATGGCGTCTGAGAGATTGCGTGTATCGATATGCAAAGGGCCCTCGCCAGCGTTTGGGTCGAAGGGGCTAAATGTGCGCTTCAAATCCACCAAAGCTCTACCAATCTCAATGATCGCGAAGTGTTTGCAAACGTTTAGTAAGAAGGTGCTGGCTTCATCCTTGAATTCAGGGAAGGAATGGGCAAACATGATGGCTTTGAGAAGCCGTTTGACGACCATGTCTTCGCTCTCCTTCTTCGGAATTGATCGCTCACGGTCTGAGATCTCAAAATTGGCGGTGTTTATCTCATACCTTCTCGCAACCAAATCTTCAGCTTGAA
This sequence comes from Fusarium subglutinans, assembly GCF_013396075.1. NCBI lineage: Eukaryota > Fungi > Ascomycota > Sordariomycetes > Hypocreales > Nectriaceae > Fusarium > Fusarium subglutinans. The sequence goes on along the minus strand of NW_023502121.1, from coordinate 174,093 downwards.
GTCGCAAAAGACGCGGGAGGTCATCTGGCAGCTGATCATAACCGATTCGAAGTTTGAGTTGTGCCTTGATCAGGTGCAATGCTTGCTTTTTGTAGTAAGCATCATATTGTTTGTTGTGGTTATTCTTGGTTGCCTTCGGAAACTCCATCAACTTCTGGATAGCAAAGTCAATTCCCATGTCAGCGGGGAAGGCTCTGTCCTTCTTAGAGCCCAGAAGTCTCAGATCAAAGCTCGAGGGATCATCAGCATACTCCCTATAAGTAAGCGGCACAGCACTAGTCATAAACTTCCTGTTCCTCCCGCCCAGTTTACCAAGAATTCGCATCGTGGTATGGGCGTGAAAGTGACTGTAAGGATGAGGTTTGAGGTGGTCAAAGAGAGCAGTCATCAGCTCATCGATAACAGGTGCCATAATGGGATCAAGATAGTCGGCTGTTAGGTTATCAACACACAGCTCCAGTGTCCGTAGCCCTTGTCCGACGAGATCCGTGCCCGCGCGCAGAGCAACAACGAGTGGGCGCATCAGGAAGCTGAGGTGTGGCAACAAATGACTAAGTCGAGCCGGGACTGTGAGACAGAGCTCCACGTAGAGGTCGCGCTCAGATGGCTTTCGTGCAGCCATGAGAAGGTTGTTCAGCACATCCAGGAGCATTTCAAGCAGAGGGAGAATCTGCTTGTACAGCTGCTCGAATTTACCACCACCAATGCTGCGAAACAGTGAGCGCAGAAGGAGAAAATAGTTCATTGGCTCTTCTGCTTTTGTTGATAACTCGATGGATTTCGTGACAATATTGACAACGTGCGGTAATAGTACCTGTTCATTCTGGTTGGCGAATAGAGTAACGGCCATGAAAGCCAACTTGAAGAGCCTCAACAGAATGGATGATTTCTTGACATCTGCAGAGCCGACCTGGTCGATTCGCTCCATGAGGAATTGCAGAAGCATACCGCAGAAGCTAGGGGAAGTCGCCTCGCTAGCGAGAAAGAATTGGGGTATATGTAACAATGCTGTATGTTCAAAGATCATATCATAAAGGCGCGGGATCTCCTGCTGGAACACTTCGTGAAAAGTAGCGGGATCAATGGCATGGAAAACGGTAGCAAAGGTCTCAAGAAGGTCCTTCTCCTCCTTGCTACATGAAACCATGTAGAAGTTGGCCATGTATTCTACTGGTGACATGTACTGGGACTCCGCCGCTGGCTTCTCGATCTCATAGTACCTGAAGACATACGCGCCCTCTCGAAAGAGCTTGATGATGACCTTGACCTCTTCGGCTGTGAAGCCATAAGAAACATCCTGCCAGTGCGTGGGAGCATTTTGAGCGTCAATGGGAGACCCAACATTACATGTCCTCAACTGATAGAAGGTGTTCTTTAGGCCTGTCATTAAGTTTCGAAAGAGGAATTTGTTATCGACGACAGGGTCAGCACCTCGATCTCGTGGGTTCGATGTCTTGATTGGTACTGCAGAAAAGATGTCGGTTTCATCCCAGTCGGGAGGGCTGTCCTTGTCGGCTAAATACGTCTCAGGGGTGCCAGCCTTCATCTGTTCACGGTACAGAGCAGAGAGCTTAACAGCATTGGGGTATTGCCGGTTCATAGCAGCAAACTTGTCGGCAATCGCGTTCAGGATCATGATCAGATAATGCCGTGCATCCACCTTGTTGGGTAACTTGGCTATGCATTCTGCCATATTCAACAGGAGCTTCGCGCTCATTGTCTGAAAACTTGTACCGGGGAAATTATCCTGCAGATTCCTAGTGTAGACCTCAACAGTCTTCCTAATCTGTTCTGGCTTCAATGAGTCTCGGACATGGTGGATGAGATCAGCAAGCATGCTATATGCTAGAGGTCGCATTGTCTCGTGCACTGTCAATCCATCACCAGTGAGGGTCCGCTCATCAAGGAGCTCATCAATCTTGGGAATAAAGATCTTGCGGAAATTATAATTGATTATATGGCGAATTGCAACAATCAACTCCTTGCGTGTGCCGGACTTCTCTCTAGGACAGTCTTTCAGGAGACGCAAGACGATGTCAGGGAGTCGAGGCAAAAAGTCATTCAGATGCGAGGCGTATTGCCGAAGAAGATATGCCAAGAAGCTCATCGTTTTGACTTGGGCAGTAATGAAATCGGCAAATGCCACCCGGTTCTTAATAGCAGGGCTCACCCCCGTATGAATCGTTCCTTTGGCAGCAGCATCGGCATGTGCTTGCTGTTGTGCTGAAGCTTGGAGGCACAGCACATTCTGTATGAGAGGGACGAACTTCCGGACGTTCTGCTGCACCGTGTTTCGGTAAACCTGGAATATGGACACCACAATAATGGGACACTCGGAGAGAACCTTGAAGGAATGCATGCCCTTCAGCAGGGGACGGTTCTGTTGTTGTGTATCGGTACCAAGATCGTTGACGGAAGCGACTGGTGAGCCTGGCCTTGGGGACTGGAAGTTCGTCTGCGAGTTGCCAGGGGTTGAGGGCGCTCCTGGTTGCGATGGCGCATTATGGGGTGCATTGTCAAGCTGCTCTCGAACGACCTTCTCCATCTGCTCGAAAAGCTCTTGGATGAGAGTAAGGAAAAGCTGCACTTTGCCCTGTAACACCTTGTGCTGGTGGCGCATAATGTCCGATATTATCTTCACACATATTGTCGCGTTCTCTTCGTTGTCTGTTCGTACAAGTTGCATCAACAAATCGACTGTCTCTTCGGCGTGGGGTTCGAAGGGTTCGGGAGGTGCGGGCTGAGTAGGTAATCGGTGAATGACCTCGAGAATGGCCATTCGGAGTTTCTGATACACGTTAGCATCAGGTTGATCCATTGGACTTCCAAACTGACCTGGTCTGGTGAGTTGCTTTGAAAGATGCATGGTCCGCGTAAGATGGTAAAGAAGATGGGCATTAATCTCTTTAGGAAGGGCGGGTATATTTGACCACTGGTATAGTGATCTAAGCTATCGCGCAACGTAGTTGCAGCTTCAAGCTTAAGTCTGACATCTAGATTTGGACCTCGTCAGTGGCCATAGTCACAATATTGCAGACATGCGACAGCAGTTCCGGTGGGGTTTATTTCAAGTGTATTCGTACCGATATCAGTTGCGCTGAGTCGCTTAACGACATCATCTATAGTGGTGCCCGACATGGCTGCATTATTGGCGAAACTCCATCCGCAGAGGTGTTGGTATGATGCCGGCCCTTTAAACTTGAGGGCAGGAAGGTTTGAGTTAGGGAGTTGCTTATTGTGATCGATGTCGTGTCATTAACAACGAACGAAACAAAAAGACCAATCTATAGATTCTTTCGCAGCAGTCTCTGGAAGGTTGGGGAGTGATATCGGTGAGGTAATGTGGGGGATTCGTGGCGGTTTGCGATGGGCGATAGGTGTATGGTCTTGCTGGGCAAGCTTGAAGTCGAACTTGACGTGAAGGTCTGTCGCGTTGAAAATTACGAGAACGACTATGCTGGGGGGTGCAGCCGCCAATTCCTCAGACGCTAACGCCGTATTAACTTTCTACCGGCATTAGCTCCACTCTTTGGCCAATCATGTTTGAATTTACTTTCCAGGTCAAGGACCACGAGTTGGGCGTGGGCATGACAGTATCTTATCTCTTATCTTATCTGTTCCTTCTCGATGACCATGTAAGACAAGGACGAGGACAATCAGATTGTGCTACATTGTTTGAAAGGTTTGAAATCGTACGAAGGTAATTTGGGGTTAATAAACAACAGTAACTATTTGTCTAGTATAATCTGGAACAGCTACATGTAACATATTATCGAAGTCAAATTCACAATTCAATATGCTTGTCAGGCAAATAATAGCACAGAAAGGGGAATTCGATACAGAATTCCTCATACGTGCTGATTGCCCCACCGATTGCGGTGCGCTTGATAACCTCAGCTCAGGGATAGGGTAACAGAGGATGATTCACAGATCAAGCAGACATCAATCCAACCCGCAAAGGTTTTCCTTACTTATAACTCTCCTCTTCTCTACGGACTATATATTAAACTCTATTCTTTCTCGTCAGGATAACCTCCTCCATCACAAATCACCCGCACCACATTTCACTACGCAGCCTTGTAACTGGCTTATCACATCCATCAACATAACTAGTGACTCAACCACTTGATATTCTCACCTCAAAACCAACACCGGGAAAATGAGCGGCGACTTCACGGCTTTCTTCTATGGTGAGTGATATATCTTAAGACTTATTGAACCGTGTTGACTGGAGAATATGCAGGCACCTTGGTGGGTTTACAAGTCGTTTTCGAAATTGAGTACTAATATATTCCTTTAGATGGCTCCCGAGGTGTTTTTCACTGTCTGCTACGGCGATCGAGACCCTCCCAAGGCCATAAAGGACATGCACACATTCACTCCTGCTATCCTAGACGGCTACTGTCGCCACAGAGTTGAGTGTGCAGATTACCCTGCAGTGGTCCCCGAAAAGGGCCACTCTGTCCTTGGCATATATGCCACTGGACTGACTGACGGCAATGTTGACAAGCTCGACATGTTTGAGGGATCTGAGTACTTCAAGGAGAAGGTCAAAGTCAAAGTTCTAAACAAAGACGGAACTACTCCTGAGAAGGAGGAGATCAAGGAGACCTTTGTCTACGTTTTCGACAACCCCGATCACCTTGAGAAGCGCGAGTGGGATTTCGAAGAGTTTCGAAAGTCGAAGATGAAGAACTGGACTCGAGCTGGTCTTGGTTTTGGTGAGGGTAAGTTTACTCACCCATGATCAGGTGCTTATATTAATGATACGGATACAGATATCCCCGATGAAACCGGCAATGATGGGTGGGATGAGTGGAAGTAAGCACATGTTTCTGTAAGCGCTTTCCGGTATCAGAGGTCAGTCGCTTGCCTGATTGCAATGGATTAGCCTTATAGCGGTGAAGAATAGAGACACTGGAACCATCAAACCGGCTCACGGAATGGGCCTCATAGATAGATGAGACAGTCCGACGAGATGAAATAGACAAATCATTATCTCTAAAAGTTTCGCAAGCGCCCGATTATGCCAATAATTAGACAACGCATCATACAGTAATTCACAACTGCAGGTCTGACGTTGGCCTTGTGCCGACAGAGTGTTGGGCCTCATTAAGTTATGGGCGGTTAAGTTGACCCAGGCTGTCGGGACGCACCTGTCCACATGCTATCGTAGCCTTTATTTCAGTATCGAAGATGCACGCGTATATCCATTTGTTCTAATGAAGGATAAGCTAAGGTCTCATCTTTGCCAGATTTAGTGCGTCTTTGCAGATGATCTGAGTTCGCGGCGCATTAGGTCTACCTGCTGACGAAACGTGGCGGTGAATCCTTTAAGTAACAAATGTCGAGAAGCTTCCTTTCCAGTGCAAGTTAGAATAGAATTGTCAATCAAGTGTACAGTGGCAAAGAGCCTCGTTCTGTATTAATCTATGTGAAATGTGGCTGATGGTTCCTGGTGGTTCTCTCCGGACGTGTTTGGCAAGGGGATGCAATAAAACTTAGGACCTCTATCCTAGGTGACAAAAAGCCTTAGGTAAACTTAGTGTAATTTGGTAAAGGTATAGAGGATCTTAGACTAAGTATTTTTGATACCTTAGTTTAACATCAGAAGTCTTCTTACACCCTGAGGCTTGGGTCAAGGGTTACAGGTGGAAATCCCCCTCTTCCTCCTCGTTCGAGAGGAATATGACTTCACGCCACCTGTTTACGCGGCCGCTATACCCGGCCCTGTTCGTTATGTTTGAAACTTAAGGCAGAGACTACCAAGATCGACAGTGTTCAATTGGTCTAATAATACCGCGTGGATATTCAATGGAGAAAATGTGGTCGGTGCTTTCATGCGGATTCTCGAGTTAAATCTCAATCATGGCTGTCGTTGCCAAGCTTTACATACAAGCACGAGCTGAGTGAGGATCATCTGAACTCAGAGACCCTTATTATGACCCTTGACCTTGGTAGATAGATATTATGAGAGAATCGCCGTGTTTCGTCCGACATCACCCCTGTACTTTTTTCCCAGGTCTGTTTGTTGGTTAGGCTGCATGAGCTTCTGGTCACGAGAATGGCTGAAAAACCACCTAATTTAGACAGTTGTTTCTGAAGATGTATCGGCGACTATACGCGATTCACTATTGGCGACCCTAGGTGAGAGTGTTGAAAACAACAACAACGACGCTATTTCGAGCTATCTGCATAGTGCCGTCAGCCCTAAAGAGAACTGTATCTGGCGTTAACGTCACACGGCGATTGGATCTCATCCTGCCAGATCCAATAGAGGTACAAAAACATCAAACTACTGGTTTCGGATCCAATGCTGGATGTTTGCTCCAGTAGACGCAAGCGTCATCTCACATTGGCCTGAAAAGGAATCTAGGCACAAAGCCTCTGTCGATAGACCATACGCTAAGAAGGCCTATAAGTGCTATCACTCACTGTAGCTGACCACTCGGCCTGCCACGTTGGCTAGGAAGAAGTCTCGGTTCCCTCCGGGCGCTACACATATTCCCAGCTTTCCAACCAACATCAGATCTCTCAACCCCACTCCAACACCAACACCACCTCTCATCCAAACCCGAAACACCAAGACGCGAAACATCATGACAACTCCCTGCAGAAAATCCTAAGAATGAGGCCTTTACTCGCAACTTACGCAAGGCGCCCACGCCTCGTGTATGATATATTCTCTTTATGATTGGCTTGTCATAAAAACCCATTGTCACTAAGGAAGCAACTTGTGAAACTGTGCCTGTTTCATGAGGGAGAAGGAAAACGATTATCTCTCCGGGAGTCCAAGGGACGGTCCCCTGCCGTCCTAGTTTGTCACACGGAGATAAATCCAAAAAAAAGGGAGGCGTATCAGGAGACATTCTTTGAGATCTTTTCAACCACACGTGAAAGATTTTTGCCCTGTTCAAGATATACAGCTGCCCCCCTGACTTGAAGGTGATCGTCCAGGGGATACCTGAAGATGGCAGGCCTCCAGAATGCCCAGCCTGCAATGACAATGGATCCAGTCGGACCTCCGATATCATCATCTAGTCGCACCGAGTTCCAAGGCCAAAGGCCAAGCCACTCATGGTAGCTGCGATCTTATACCTAGCGGTGTCTCGATGTGCAGTAGATGTTTGCGAAATTCCTCTCTGTGGCCATCAAATCTCACCATCCTCAATTTTCTTGTCTTGGCAGGAATGAGACAACTGACTGGTTCTGGACTGTCAAGCCACTAATCCATTTCAACACGATCGCTTGGCCATACCCCTGTCGCTCAGCCTTATATCCCTGTCATCGCCCCCTGATTGGCATCGGACCCCGCTATCAAGAGCTAGGTTCCTCGTAATGGCTGGCCCAGCACGACGGACTGCCACTGCAGGGGATGACACGGATGTCCGAACAATGCATTGACTCGACAATGAGCTCGGATCACTGAGGCAAATCAACAGATGGATGTCGAAATATTATGTGAATCCTCCTTTCGAGCCTTTCGCCATGTTAGAACTCAAGGGTTATTTTCATGGAAAAATGCAAGCTATTCCAGGACATGAACAGAAACCTGCTGTGCTGTACTCCGTAGCATGACGTTGAGAGCAGGGTTGTTCAAAGTCCCCAGTCTAGCCATCGCTTTCCCGAGCACTTGGTTCGACAGGGCCTGATTGGTGGTCGCACAACTGGAGTCCCTTGCGCCCCAACCACATATTCTTTTCTCAGTCATCACTTCACCGACTAAGCTCCCTTGCCACCATGGAGAATGTATGGGTGGCCTACGCTAAGCTGACAGCATTGGACTTGTTCACAAACGACAAGTCATTGAGTGGCTCATCATTCTTGTAGAAGGCGCTTGAACAAACTGCACAGGGGCCTCGCAGCTGAACAAGGGCGACGGCAATAGATCCGTTGTCGTCTTCCATACAGATCCCTCTTTCAGGCAGGACAGGTTCCCTGCAAACACACGAATCGCTAGTCAGGGGCATAAACCTCGTCTTTTCCTCCGGGGTATGCATGGGTCCAGCCCACTCACACTTCCCTTTCGTGACCAGATGAGTCTTGAAACATTGTCGTCAGCCTATCATGCATCGCTTGCTGCAAATCGTCTCTTAGTCCTCCGGGCCTAACCCCTCCGCCTTGCTTCGAAACGAGACTCAGCAGTTGCATTGAAGAAACCTGAGTGGCTATGCATGTTTACTAGAAGTTGACTCTTCCCTGGCTATACGGAGAAAAGGTCCACTATGATCGCCTCTGAGTCGCATGCAGCCGCGTCCGTTCGCGGGTGTTTCTCCCGCTCACGGAATCCCCTTGCCTCGATGTCTGCCCTCAGAACGCTGGTGGCCAGTCCATCGAGTGAGCTCAAGTCCATATAAGACGCCGTTTCCTCCCCCGTGTTACCATTCTTCTTCACCAACGACTTCAAAAGTCTCCAGTCAGTCCTTCAAAGTGAGATTGTCTCAACGACATTTCCATTCCTTCTTCTTTCTTTCCAAAGGCCAGTCCTTTCTTCTGTCTCGACGACATTCACGTATTGCCTGGTGCAATTCGATCCTTCCTTCACTCATACTCAAATCGAGCTACGACTTTTCAGTCCTATACCCATATCACTCGATTCTTGTCTTGACGACAATCTCGCAACCTAAACACCGAAGCTATCGTCCGGAACGTTAGACTCACCAACCCATTCAATATGTTCGCAAAGGCTTTCACTCTTGCCACTCTGGCTTCCTTTGCCAGTGCTCATATGCTTATGGCCAACCCCAAGCCTTATGGAAACCCCAACAACAGCCCTCTAGAAGCAGATGGCTCTGACTTCCCTTGTAAGGGCAAGGTCAATGATGGATCAGGTGACAACGTTTACAAGCAGGGCAGCACCCAGGAGCTCTCTTTCATCGGCCAAGCCGTTCATGGTGGAGGTTCATGCCAGGTCTCCATCACCACTGACAAGAACCCTACCAAGGACTCTGTGTGGAAGGTGATCAAATCTATCGAGGGAGGCTGCCCCTCCAGGACAGCAACCGGTAACCTGGGTGGTAACGCTGATGCCCTTAACCCCGACAAGTACGATTTCACCATCCCCAAGGAGTTGGCTGCTGGCGAGTACACTCTTGCCTGGACATGGTTCAACCACGTTGGTAACCGTGAGATGTACATGAATTGTGCTGCCATTACTGTTGAGGGCTCAGGTGGCTCCAAAGACCTCTTGAACTCACTCCCTGACATGTTTGTTGCCAATATCGGTAACAAGTGTGAGACCCTTCCTGACACCGATCTTGCTTTCCCCAACCCTGGAAAAGATGTGAACAAGCTCAAGCCTACACTTGAAGGACCATCAGGCACTGGATGCCAGAAGGCTGGCTCTGGATCTGGTGGCGGCGGCGATTCTCAGCCTTCTACTCCCGTGGCTGCTCCTACTACCAATAACGGTGTCCAGCCCACCCAACCTGCCGCTACGCCCGGCCCTAGTGCTGGCAATGGCTCAGGCGCCGGATCTGGCTCTAGTGATGGCTCAAATGGCACTCCTCAGATCCCCGGTGGTGCCTTCGTTACCGTTTCTCAGCCTTCCGCCTCCCAGCCTACCGCTACCCAAGCACCTGCCAACACCGAAACTCCCGAGGACGGTTCCGGTTCTGGTTCGGGCTCTGGTGATGGCAACCAGAACGGTGGCTCTGGTTCTGGTTCTGGCAGCGGTGGCTTTGCTGCTGGGACTGCTTGCACAAACGAAGGCGAATGGAACTGCATTGGCGGCTCGACTTTCCAGCGCTGTGCCAGTGGTGCCTGGACTACTACCCAGCAGCTCTCTTCAGGCGTCAGCTGCACTCCTGGTCAAGGCGCTGATATCTCCATGACCACGAAGCGAGGCAAGCGAAACATGCGTCGGGCTCAACGTGCATGAAAGAGAAATTATTTCACGAAGTATAGGGACTCAGATCTAGGGCACGGGATTGGTGTATGGATGGACTTGGCGTATTGAAGGGTGCAACAATTTTCTTGTTCTCTTTCTGTAAATTTTGATTCGCGGCCACACGGCATGACATTGTTTTAAGAATAAATCTCAACATATCTTACAGCAAACCTTTACTATCACTAATAAGTATGTGATGAACAATTGCTTTAACGAATGTATTCATTTCCATATGGTGAATCGTCCCACACACTGAATCCTTGTGGTATCTACCTATTAATTGGCATCACGGAAGCTCGAGGCTACCCAAACAGCGGTCCTGCTCTGAGAGAGCTTCAATACCTAGTTCGAAGATACACGACAACAATCTCATTAAATCTTATATGGTATTTACTAGTTGCCTGCAATAATAGATGAGGCATGACATTACTACCTATACCACCATCGTAACCCATGTCTTTTAAAAGTCGTTTTATATCCATGTCTCACTATCGTCCGGCTGGTTGGTATTTCCTTTCCTTCTTCGTCTGAGAAATTTTAGATAATCTACTTGCGGCCCAAGTGATGAAGGGTCAATGGGCACGACGTGAGGATCCGCTTCGATGCCAACATGTACATTTCCATCCGTACCAATATATCTCCCAAAACTCAGTGTTCGAGAGAATTGCCCTGGTGCGTCTTTGTAAACCGGAGTCGCAAGACGGCTCGGTGCAAAATAGGCAACGACTGCGCCAATAGTAGTTGGCATGCGTGGCAAGACAAACGCCACAGCTCTGATATAGAACAAACCCGCTACAATTGTGTTCAAAGCAAGAATCGTCATGGTGATGATGAAAGATGCGTCTTCCATGAATATCCTTGTTTCTTTCGTATGCCGAATTGCAGAGATCGGCCCACCCCTGTTGCTCGTCTCAAATATGTGGTCATTCAAACCAAGCAAGATTGCGTAAACGCGCCGATAGATATCGGATACAGCTGGTAACAACTCTTCCGGGTCTGGGACCGGATCGTTTGGGTCGAACGCGGATCTCGAACCATTGACAACCATGATAAGATGATTCATCCAGTTCGTCGATAGCGAATGGTTGTGCCATTGAGGATCTTGATCCCACCGTGAATTGTAAGTTTGAAACAATATGTCGGTATGGAGTTCCGACTCGTCATAATCCAGTGTTGTTGTGAGGTTACTGGTCCTCTCATAAGAAATAACATGACCAAGTGGATCGATTGTAACGTTAAAGATGGCAGTTTCGAAAATCGGCCGACAAATCAGAAAACTTGCATCGACTGTGCCATTAACATCTTTTGTCTCTTGGGTGCGGGCCCACCCCAAAGGCAAACTTCTTCCGCAAGGCGACCTCGTGAAAGTTCTGTCCATTGTTAGACTATACTCCAGAGATGAAATGCCGGTAGACCGATTGTTTGCTGACGTGCGGATGACCGGTACGGCTGCAGCGACAAACTGATCATCAGTGGTGCATTGACTGAGGTCCATCATTTCCGTAGGCCAATCCTCTGGTATTTCGTATTTCGTGGTTAACTTGGATGCTGATACGGTGGTACAATTGGCGGCAGCACCATAGCCTCTTGTGCTGACCGTGTATATATCTCCTGTCCTGTTCATACTGTAATCCTGGAGCTGATGTTTCTGGAAAAAGTATTCTTGAGAGATCCAAGGAGGAAGAATTGTCCCCGAAGTCAGATTGGCCATTGCCACGTATAAGTGATCTTGGTATAAACTTGTTGTGATGAGGTTTCTATTCAAATCTCGTGAAAGACCAAAGACGGACTCATTCCTGAAACGGGGCGCAAAGACCGGAGACATGGTAACGGTGTAATTTGCTGTTGTTACGTTTTCGTTAAATAAGGAACCGAGACCAACAGCCAAAAGATTTGCAAGTAACGCCATGGAACAGACAAGAACCAGGACAAGATGCTTTGATCTCAAGGCTCTCCAGAATACCAGCTGGGGCGGGATCGAGGTATATGTCGCGTCGATAGTGTTCTTCGGCTTCGCTTTCCCTTCCCATAGATCCTTGAACGGCTGAAGAACGCAGAGTAATCTATTCAGCAAAACCCAGAAAGGTTCAATAAGGGTTGCAAATATTGTTGGGATATAGTTCTCCAAAAGTTGTCGAACTTCGAAATTATTAGAAGGACGGGTCAGACCTGAAAGCGTATTAGCAAACCCATAGATTCATCCACGAGCTTTTAGGCAAACCATTTAGCGAAGACTCCTGATGCTTTAAATAAGACAAAAATGCCATAGCACCTATCAATGTAAGAACAAAGAGGAGACCGACCCATCTTTTCAGGGCCAGCGGCTTGACAGGGTCATAGTAGCCTCTTTGAACAGACTTGTTGTAGGTTTCAGATGCTCGAAGTCTTGGCAGTAGAAGTATTTCCACGTCCGCTCCATCATTCTTTGATATTAACTGAAAACTATCCATTTTGAAGTCCTCGAGGAGCCCCTCGTCATCTGCATGGTCCATTGGTTTGAATGCACTGATCGCGTCTGGGCTGTTGCTGAAAAAGTCGATGTATCGTCTTATCGAGGATGGATTTACTGGTAGGTTACTTGGTGCATCCCGGGAAAACCATAGAATAGAGCCCGTGAATATCGCTACGACGACCAGAAAGCATTCGACTGCCGTGGCAAAAGCCCGACTGACTATAATCCCTGTCATGTAGTACTCGACGAAGACGGTATTGTTGGAGAATTTCGTTGAGTTTTTCAAAATCGTCGTCATGGCCACAGAAAAGAGATATTTGTGAGCATCATTGTATGCTTTGTGCAGCACATCATGATGTACATATTGGTCCTTGTCTAGATCCTTTCCTGCCAACGCAAAACCGACCATGTTTGAGACTGGGAATGTGATATTGGTATGGTTTAGTCGAGGATGTTGTTCAACCACCGCATTGAAGGGATAATCCTTGACAATTGGGGTCTCCGCCATGCCATTCGCCAAGAGATACTCAAAAGCAGTCCTGTTAAATTCCTTGTCGGAAAGTGTTTCTCGTAGACCCAATGCTCTAATGGACTTGCTGTCTGGCTCAAATGTATTTGCGTTGACTGTTGCGAGAACTCTCTGCTTGAAGTACTGAGGCTGGCAGAACATGGCAGATATATTGAAAGTAGGCGAAGGGTCCCAATCAACTGGGATAGCTTTGCCCCATATAGCTAGAAACTGATGGATTGAATCAGGAGTCCGTCCACAATTCGGGTTCGCAATCTGAAAGTCTGAGTAAGGGCTGGTGAAGTAGCCTATGTAGAACATCCTCGTCTCGTTCCTCGCCCCGAAGCCAGCAGTGGTATTACAGCCCTGTCCATTTAGGAAGCTGAATTGCTCTTGATGCCTGACGCCTATTCTTGCGATTTCTGCTGGCCAACAGTTCAACTCGGTCCAAAGCTTTGTCGTTTCTGCAGTAATATTAAGTGAGACTGCTGCGTGTTTCCTGACGTTAGCGAGCTCCGAGCTTGTGTTCGGATAGAAAGGCAGCAGTGTATAATCAGCAGTAGTGAAAGCAGGAAACTGCTGACCAAGCCAGCCTATAGCGTATCCGGTGTTGAGAAACTCGGGATCTAGGACCTCAACATGTTCAGCGACAGGAAGAAGCTGAGATCTATTGACGAGTGAGGTCATATCGGTCTGCTTTACAATCCCTGTACCAAGCAGAGCGCTCTGAAGGGGCGTCAGGGCCCAAAAGACGATAACCATGGCAGTACCCCCAAAGAAGACAGGCCAATGTTTCCTCTTTGCTGCTTTGAAAGGAACCAGAGCCACAAACTCATATTGATAGTCCAGGAAAAGGGAGTTCTCAGCTGTGGCACCTTCACGTTTTGACAATTCGAACCATGGCTGCATTCGCTTGACGTCCAGATCGATCCAACTCCAGAGCATACTGTACAACACAGCAATAATAGTCGGCACATAAAGATAGCTGAATTTGGCATAACCGGGCATAGCATCGAGAGACGGTGAGAGAGCGAGACCACCTTGTGCTGCACTGCGTTGTGCTAATGTCTCAACGGCGACGGCGAGAAGAATCGTAAGTGCAATCATAGCGAGTAATATCGGCGTCGAAAGCGAGAGTGGTTTCCATCCTTTTCCCCTGTAACCTTTCCCTTCTGGAGATACCTCTTTCACGCCTGTAGTTGTCCTAGCGTTGGCATTTCTCTTTGGTAGTAGTGGTAGACGCTTGTCAAAGGAGCTTGGTATTGAGTCGGTAGTCACATTGCCCTGTAGCCGAAGGGCTGTCGTCTCCCAACTCGACATAACTAATATAGAAAAAGGGAAAGTGGCCTGCCACCCTCTGGAGAAATTGTTTGGAGATAGAAGAAGAAATGTCGAGGCTCAAGTGGAGGGCGACAGCCGCATTAAGACTATCGTATCATGGGCATAGTTGGTGAACAGCAGAACCTTCCATAAGAAGCAAGTGTTTAGAACCAACATCTCTCAACCCGATGAGTAAACAGAATCTCTAGCAAAATAGCAGAAAATGTGTTAAGGTAAGAGGAATATGCAAGTTGGTCGATGGCTCATTATCACGAAACAGGAATAACTGGGCCGTCAAGGATCTGATACTACCTAAATTTACAAATCAGCCTGGATTAAGCGCCGAACGAAAGCCAACCAATACTAGCTTCTGTAGATAGTCCGATACTTCGGCTTTCGCGCTATGTCCTGGGAGGGTGATCCTGGCAAAGTGCCGCACCATCTGTACAGACAACACAGCACAGTGACAGTCCCACTGCAAGAAAAGATGGCGAAGCTGATGGATGACATCTCCCACATACTTTCCAGCGCATCAGATACTCCAGAAAAACAGAGTCTTGAATCTCCCAAACATGACTTTTCAAGTTATGTTACGTGGTTGCAGCGTTAATGTTTGAGGGGAATTTGACAAGGGGCTAAAGAATGGGCGGCTAGTTGACCGTTGCGGTTGGCCGGAGCGCTAACCGCTCAAGCGCTGAGTCCTTTAACTCGCTTTAGTGCCGGGTGGCGCCTTTCCGTGACGCGGGAAATGGAAGGATGATCTGCCGGGTTAGCTTGTTTTCCGATTGGACGCTGTGTGTGAGTGTTGGTGATATCCTGAGATCTATTGCTGAAGATGCTATCCACCGAAGAGTCGCGTTGTCGGATTTTGACAAATTAAATCAATTTGGCGTAATAAAAATCGTAATGTTGTACTAATGTTTTCGTAAGACATTGGCAACGACACTGGTTGGTGAGAACCCTGCTTCAACAAGGTGTTAGATGAAATCAGAGGTATTGTTTCCAGCAGATACTTGCAGTTCCACAAAATAGTACCTTCACAATAAATCGGACTACTCAAAATGCCGTGTTTCAATACGCATTCCTACACTCTTACCTCTTTTGATCGAGAGGGGTCTCACATATCACCGGTGTTTTCAACTTGTTAGTAATGAATGCCTTCTTAATTGCCTATTTAACAGGCCGTAAGTAGATTGCTGATGGGAATCTTCAGTTACCTATATGAGGTCCTGGGGCAAACTTCCTGTCTGCTTTGCTAGTAGTGATAATCAAGAAGAATGAAGCAAAGAATACAATTCCATTCTTGACGAGATAAGTTGCTTAGATACTAATATCGACTATTCTTCTCTATCCATCTATTTCGTTTGAGCTTAGTTTCTGAGCCCAAACAAATGTTACACTTTGTATACGCAGAATTACGAACGTGAATGAGATTTGCTGACGTTGTGTGTATTTCGTGTAACTAAGAGTACAAAACAGTGACATTTCCTCCGGTTGGAGTCAATCTTATTTGTGTTGCTTCTTATCGATAAGTAACACAAGCCTGAGTCGTCACTGGACCATGTCATCCATGAACAGGGGACGCGTCAGATATCCAATCACCTACTTGAGAAAGCTCATTAATCGACAAAGGAAAAGATGCGATTCAAGTGATACTTGGCTTGGCGCGTTCGGCTAATTGCAAACGAAAAACACATACTCCGTACGTGGAACAGGACGTAGCGAGAATGCCGCTGATGAAAGCCCATGTACAGTCACACTTGTCTTTCCAAGTTTGGTGGGATTTTGGCGCAAGGCGTCGCATTTGAACTTTTTGGCATGGAAATAGAACTTGCGAACCCAAAAAATGTGCGTAAGCCAAAGCTTAATTACTAGGTACCTAAAACAGCCTGTTAATACTACGTATTAATTTAAGAAGAGAAGGAGGAAGAAGGCGATAGAAACTAGTTGCCTTCTGTATCTGATAGGTAAAGCTTCATCTAAGCTGGCGTTAACCCCCAGATTGAGCCTTCCACCCTAATTAAGGTGCTGACTCAGCTCTTGCATCATCCATCGCATGGGTTAAGAAAGAGCACTGCGTCAGCTACGTTTGTTTTGTCTGCGCCATCATTGCGAGCATCATCAAACTTTCCCAGGCATCCAAATTGTTTTTTCTCAGTTAGCATCTTATCGACCTTGATTTATTTGTCGTCGTTCCCGTCATAGGTCTCGATTCACGAAATTATGACCAAATAAGCACGAAGCTCGACCCCCGTACGATTTGATTCATCCTCATAACTAGAGCTTCGACCGCCACCGCACTGAGGTTGCTTCCATTCACCGGCCCACGAATTCCGCACAAACGAAACCGAACCTTCCCAGCGAACTCATGTCACTGATTTAGTGCACCGTATCTCTCCACATTTCACGAAGAGTTTATTCCAGGGTTCCTTATCTGCGAATAGTCCAACAAGTGCCACCCCGCAATCCACAAACTGGGATCCCAGACACGTCCTTCTCCAAAGCACAATATCACCCACGACCTCACATCTTGATACAGTACGCAAGCGGATTAAACAAGAAATACTGTCCATCAGACGTCGATCAAGCGTCTAAGTAGCTCCCCATGGCGAGCCGATACGACTTGAGGTCCGCACAGGATCTAGATACGAGCTACGCTTCTTTGCCTGGGACAAGTGGAACTCCTGTCACTCAAAACTCGACGCCTCTCAAAGACAGGATAACAAATCGAAATACAAGAGGTATGTTTACAATTACTCTTAAGCATCAAGATTGGTAGCCAACTGTGTTGTTCCCAGGATGTCACCCTTCGAGATGGATATATGAACTCTTGCACAATAACTTCACTGTATGCGATGTCTTTGAACGGTTGCGCAAAACAGAACTGAACGCACCATATCCATGGGATCACCCCCATCGATTGATGATAAATGGCAACCAGAGTTATTCAACCAAATCAACGCAGGTATTGTCCTCGCTCTGTGTTGACTGCCACTTTCATTTTGTGTTTAAGATGTCATGGGACGAGCGACACTCTCAAGAGTCATGCAACCCTCAACAGGAGCAGTGGCCTCCGAGTGATGCGAGATTCCCCTGGCATCATCTTGTTTGGGTTGGTCAAGAGTCACAACCTTCGCCACTCGTTCAGATTGATGACAGACAACGAAACAAGTATTACCCACTAGTTGCTCGCGAGCCTTTTGCATGCTCAGCCGGCCCATGTACGTTCTCAGTCACGCTGGAAATCTCGGAACCTCGCATGAGTCGCGAGTGGATCGACTTATTACTTGACCACGATACCATCCGTAAGAATGTGCGCCGTGCTAAGGAACAGGATCCGGACCGGTACGCCGCGGCAAGTGATGACTGGGCTCTGCAAGCTCCTCTGAACCTGAACACATATCTCAAAAACATAATTGAGGCTACTTCACAGGAGAACGCTAGGAGCATCTCTAAAAGGAACAAGCGATTCTTTGTGCTCTTCGGCACTCCATGCTTTGAAATGTTCAGACAACTCGAATTCGAGGAAACGGTTGATGTAGCGGAAGATGGAGTTGATGGAGGGACTTTCACACCACCGATCCCTCCTCGGTCAGATAACCCCTCTGGGGCTACCGATTTAGGGACATATCGAGCATACATCGAAGATGTGAGATCTGAGGTTCAGTGCATTATACACAGAGGCGGCCAGCCTGCTGAGCTTTGCACTCCTGGTCTACATGCCGATTTGGGATGCGCAGAGGTACCGAACGTGGATTCTGTCTTGGTGAACATTGCGCGTTATGAGACCCTGGGAGTTTTGCCGAATCAGTCGAAGGAGATTGTTGCCAATGCTTACAAGAGACAGTGGGAACTTATTCCTGATAAGCGAAAAGGACTCATTGACGCTCTTATGAGTATTGCGAATGACCTTAACGACGAACAGCTCAATGAATACGGTGGCACTCAATCATCAATCTTCGAGAGCCAAGTACAAAGCCAAACAAACAGTGATGATGGTGGGTTGACAAACGAGGCTTTGCTATTCTTCGAGCTGCAGCCCCGGAACGAATACAAGGCACAATCCATAGTTCAGGCATTCCGACGAAAGGTGGCACAAGATCCCAGCTGTGCTAATACCGCCCGAAATATGTTAATGCTGATCTCCCAAGCATCATCCGATGATAACTACACGGCAGAGTTGGTGATGGAGTATGGGGAGGGGTTCTCTTTACCCACGGCGAAAGAGATTCTTGGCTTGAGTGATGCCAGTGGCTTTGGGCCTGATACGTTGGACGACGTCAAAGAAAAGGTCAGAAATATGCGCCTGTTGTTGTTAAGCCTAGAGCATGAGTCTAATCAAGTGTACAGATTCAAAACGCCAAAGACAAGGATGCCAAGACAACTTACTTGGAGGCTATGGAGAAGATTGCCGAGCACACGAATTCAACTGGTCTCAAAAGCGCAGTTGGAGAACTAAGAGAAATGCATGGTATTGCAGCTCCTGGCGGAAGCAGCGCCACCAACGCCTCCGCACAAGCTGCGAACTTTGATCTTCCGGTTGGACTAGAGAACATTGGAAATACGTGCTACCTCAACAGCCTTTTGCAATATCTTTTTACTGTCAAGCCGGTTCGAGACGTCGTTATCAACTATGGCAAGTTCAAGCTCGAGTTGACGGATGAGAAAATCAAGGAGCGATTGCTTGGTGGTAACAAAATGCAGCTGGATCGTGGTGAAGCTGTCGTTGCTCAGGCTTGTAAGTTTATCTAGTTAAGGCCTCTACAGCTTAACTGACCAAACTCAGTTGTACAGGAGCTTTCAGATCTATTCAGCAATCTTGAAAAATCCGACAAGGTAGCAACGCGTCCGTCTCAGAGGCTGGCCAATGCTGTCCTATTGTCAACAGGCACACTCCTCAAAGAAACGAAGAGCTCTATTGAAGCAACAACTGAATCTCGGCCGCCACCACTTCCTACTCGACCACCCCCTGGACCCCCAGCGAAGGAGAACAACGACGTGGAGATGATTTCTGGAACCGCCGATGACAGCCGCGACCCAGTTGACACAGCTAGTACAGTCAGCTCGCAAACACTCGTCGAAGAGGATTCTGACCGTTCTTATGAGAAAGTGGAGACCTCTCCAACTACCACTGAAGACCAGGTAATCGACACAGTGATGGAGGTTGGACAAGATGAGGATGTCGTTAAAATCAGCCGAACGAGTGATAGGCCTATGGAAATTCCCGAAGTTGTCGAAAAATTGAAGAACGACACTTCTCAGGATTTTGAGTCTACTGATGTCAACATGCCGGATGCCGAGGAGCCACAAACGGTCGACCAGAAGGTGCTGACTGCTCTGGAACACCAAAAGAGGTCTTCTGGCACCGACCAGCAGGATGTAGAAGAGGTAATGGGCAGCATCATCAATCGTCTTCAAGCCGCTATTCGCCCATCATTCGTTGACGAGTCAACCGGTATTCAATTTGAAGAGATCATGAAAACTTTCTTCGTTACCACCATTAATTACACCAAGAAGTTTGATGACAAGACTTATCAAAAGGAAGTTAGTTTTGATCGGTCTATTACCGCATTTCCTGCTCCCAAAGGTTCATGCTCGCTATACGAAGCCCTCGGCCGAAATTTCGACCAGCAAATTATTGAAGAAGGCAAACTCTCACGATATACAGCTATCCAGACGCTACCCCCTGTTCTGCACGTACTCATTCAAAGATCGCAGTCTATGGGGAGCAAGAACGGCAACCCCGTGCTAATCCCTGAAATACTATACCTCGACCGATACATGGATGCCCCCCACGACTCGCCAACCTTCAGAGACAAAGTCAAGAGTTGGGCCATCGCCAGCCGCATATCTGACATCGAAGCCTCCAAGGCTACAGTTGAGAGCATGAGTCCAACTGGACCCATCCTCGAGAGCATTGCCCAAGAAGAGGAGGCCAAATGCAGTATTGCAGCTGTCACAGAAGACAGTGAAATGACAGATGGTGTGAAGACTGTGGATGAGGACTGGAGTTTCGATGGGACGGTCGATGATGACTATCTTCTTGTTGGCCGATCCAGCGTAAACTCAGTGACCTCGAATGGTCTATCTTCCAGGCCAAAAGACATCGAATACACCGAGACCGCCGTGCGGGAGAAGATGGATTCTGAGCTCAGAGACAAGGAGGCAGCTCTGGAAGACTACTACTCCAATTTGAAGAGCAATCCATACCGGCTCCATGCAGTCATATGCCATCGTGGCCAGCTGATGTCTGGTCACTATTGGGTATGGATTTACGACTTTGAACAGGATGTTTGGCGCAAATACAATGATTCCAACGTCGAGGTCAAACGCAGCACAGCTGAAGTTTTGAACACATTGAGTACCAGTGGAGAGCCATACTTTCTTTGCTACGTCCGCGATGAAGATAAAGAGACTTACGTCGACGTACCTCGGCGTCGAAGACCAGCACCACCATCAGATACCTCGTTCGAAAACCTTGACGCGGATGGAGATATAACAGTCACCAACAGCGAACCGCCAAAGACCTCAGAGTCACCTCAGGAGCTTCCGCCCGCATATTCGGAGCAAAAGATTGACTAGGAACCTCCTCCACTGTCGGCTAGCAAAGGTCAAGCGTCTGTTCCGTCCAAACAGCCATCCCCAGTTAAAACCGACGCGGCGGTGACCTCTGGAATCCAAAGCGCTCAAAACCCAGCTAAGCGGGTTTCCTCGTTAGACGAAGACGATACTAGTGCTTCTACAGAAGTAGATGTGTATGAAGCTCCGACATCACCCACAAAACGACTAAAGCTTGTCAAGACTGATGATCGGACACCAGAACCCCCAAGATTGTCCCATACCCTTGAGAAGCAATCTCTGGATGGTCCTCAAACAGAGCTTGTGACAGGCATAAAATTGACTCATGAGGACTGTAACACAATCGCTCAGGAGTGCAAAAGATCTGAGCTTGGAACCCCCGATCGCGCTATCAAAGCGGTCAAGAAACGGATTATATTGAAAGTGAAACGTCGGACAGATCCTCTGGCTGACACCAGGCGGCACCGTGGGCCCCGCGGCATAGTACATCACATTATCGAAGTAGCAAAGCTTCGGCGAAAGCTTGAGAAAGCTACCGAGGACGAAGAGACAAAGGAGCCGTAATCTGTGATGTGAGAAAGACGGAGGTAGTAGAAATGGATATACCCGCGGTTGAGCCAAAGACCCTTTTCACGGAGTTGATACAACTAATTGGTTTTTGAGGTGGGATTTCCTGGTGATGGCATGCCCAGAGGATCCGATAGATACAGAAAGAATAGCAGGCAAGTCGCTATATGCTGTTCCATGAGTTGCAAAAATAGAACTTGGAGTCGACTCCATCTGTTTTAATGGCCAATTCTTCAACTTTTCATAGCTTATACTGCCCACATTGTTCATGTTTTGATATCGACTCTCAAGGATTTCCATGTGCCTTACCGGCCAGTGAAGATAGGCTTCCTCTTCTCCTGGAAAGCCTTTAGGGCTTCGTTTCTATCCTCGGTATTGACGACTCGCTCATACATCTTGTTCTCAACCTCTTCCCTTGCCCATGCTACAGCCTGAAGAGCAGCCCTCACACCGATCGGTCCTCCTTCGCAAATCTCCTGCGCAAGTCTCACGGCTTCACTCAACGCTGCTTTTCTTGCCTCGCCAAGAACATCTGAGCCATCGCGCTCATCTTCAGGTACGATCTCAACAAGCCGGTCAGCAATACCTAGAAAGTATGCCTCAGGAGCTCCAACGCGACGGCCGGTCAGGATCAGATCGCGAGCGCGGGAGAGGCCGATAAGAGCGGGAAGACGATAGGTGCCGCCGGCGCCGGGGATGATGCCTAGGCGGGTTTCAGGAAGGCCGACAGTTGCATTGGAACTAAGAACGCGAAAGTGTGTGGAGAGAGCGAGCTCAAGACCGCCGCCAAGCGCGACTGAGGAGATGGCCGAAATGGTAGGGATGGGAAGGTTAGATAGAGATGTGAGGGTGTTGCGGAGATTTGTGAGAAATTCAGCAGTTCTGTGCCCGGCGATTAGTATAGCACACTGACATTTGACATAAGGAGTACTGACTCTCCCTGGCTCATCCCCTTACGCTCCTTGAGGTCTGCGCCAGCGCAAAACGATGTATCAACAGCACTAGCCAGCACAACAGCTCTCGTAGGACCCTTCTCATCCACACCAGCTGCACCACCAAAACGCTTCTGCAGTGGCAGTTCTTCGCCATTGGGCCCATATTGACTATGCAAAGAATCGATCTCGGCGCGAAGATTTGCTAGAAGAGCCCTTGAAATGGCATTTCGCGCAGACGGGCGGTTAAGCTCAAGAATGCGAATATGGCCGGTGTTTGGCGCGGGGAGGTTCGTTACGCGGATGAGAGGTTCGGTGGTAGAGGAGTAGTAACGCCTGAGAAGACGAAGGGTCACTACGGGTTGAGAGAGACGGGGTGACATTTTGAGCAGATCAATTGGTGGTCGTTGGGTCGGTACTGATGATGAGAAGTTGAGCTTTGTATATTAATTACCTTGAGGTATCTGAGACACGGCATTGCGAGCCGAGGAATGACGTGCATCGGTTGGTGTCGGTTCATAAATGTTAAGCCGATAACCGATAAGACAAGGACGGGATTTCAAGAGGAGCATCCGTAGATTTATGGTTATTTCAACTTCACACGGTTATATACATCCTTGTCCGCTGAATTATATTCTCGTTGTAACCTCAGTGAGTGGGCAGGATATAGAGTTGTTACTATCAACGAAACATGTTTGGTGGAGATGATGAGTTGGTCCAAGTTCCACATTCAGTTATATGACGACGATCGACAATAAGACGGTTCAAGAAGCTATTATGTCTGGTCAGCTTATAATTACTAGAATTCTTTTGAATATGATGATAGGAATTTCTCATTATCATCTCTGGTCTAATATTGAAAGCCAGGAAAACAACGCCCACAACAAGCTTCTCTAAACTTCCATTCCGGGGAAACGTGCCAAGACAACGGCATATAGACTAATTAGAGTAGCAAGCCGAGATCCCAGTCAGCGACGAACTGGACCCATTGGATTGGATCTTCAGCCTCCTCCGACTTCTGTCGATCTTCTCTTTCTTCCTTTCCTACTCTTTGGCACAACGGGTAGTATAGCCACAAGATCAGACAAAGACCATGGAGGGATGTTCTTAATTGAGCCCGTGGAGGATACACGACGTCTCACCAAGAGACATCTCCACGATGGCATCAGCGTCCATTCTGCAATCGTTGTCGACTTCCACAACCCTCACCCCGTCTGCGCCATCATCTACAGCCTCGAGTACACCTCTCACTATTCTAATTCGCAATTCCATCGAAGGAACCTCGGATTTCTTCCCGTTTGTTGACATCGCCGGTCTTGGCTCTGGCTCTGATGATGTTAACTCGGGACTCACTTTCAAAGAGCTTTTCGCCACAAGTCTCGATGGGAACCAGGAAATAACTCTGTTCAGTTCTGGGTGCCAAGTTGATGGTAGAACTGACTGCACACGTGCCTGTAACAATTCCAGTCTCTTCTTTAGCTCATTGGAGACGTTCTACAATTGCGCTGCATTGGCTGCGGCGGCTCATTGGACTCAGGATGCGAAATCTTACTATGTCAGCGAAGAGACTGAGCGCAATGCTAGCGCAATCATGGGATCTGGGACTTTGTCCGAGTTTGACGGGCGACCTGTTCTCAAATCTCTCATCGCTTGCGCTCAAGATTCTTGCGACAACGATGGTCTGAGCAAACCTTGCAACCGGACAATTGACCGCCTCTCCTATGATATCTCAACCCCTGAGGAGATATTCGAGGCCCTGGACGAGTTTTGTCCGGAGTTACCAGCCGAGGTCAACCCAGATATCTTTGGACCAGGAGTAGGTCCGATTAACATTTGTCGAGTTCTATAGACACTGACATGGGCTTCAGGTTCTCATCTCGTATGTTCTTCAAGTATGCTTCGCTGCATCCTTGTATCTGCTACTCAAAGGCTTCACTCTCTGGGTCACTATTACCCAAGATACAAGTCGTCGCAAATCGGAACCTAAGCCCTACCGCCTGAAGCGCAGTCTGACGCGAATTGAGAGTATGATCTGGCGTGACTCTGGTGGCCTGTCGCGCACCAGCATTGCAATTGCAACCACCTTAGTTGAGTTTCAGGAGGCTCAGTGCTGGTTTGTCTTTGCTGTTCAGATTGCATCGATTCTTGCCATCGTTGTAAACTCCCAAGAGGGTACCTTTTGGGGCGAGATCGTTGTCAACGCTGCCATTGCATTTCACGTTTCTCAGAATGGAATACTACCAATGTTTCTTGTCCAGGTCTGTCTGCATCATGAGGGCATCCGCAACTGGCATACATTCCTGGGCTTCTTCATGGAGTATCTACTCGCCATCGTCGCAACCTCGCAAAAGATCTATTTCAAGGACGCGTTTGCTTTGTTCAAGAGCCAGAATGAGATAGAAGCATGTGGCTTCAACCCAAGTCCGCGAACATATTGCGCCGCAACTCAAGGCATCGATGGACAGTCCTTCAGCTTCTTTCCTCATCCCTTGTTGTACAAAATGACATTTCTTGTTCTCGACACCATTGCCATCATTGCCTTAGTAGCTGATCAGCTGGCGTGGACACTTCGCAAGCATCATCTCACTAAACATGTTCAGATTGGATCGTACCGTCTTGGTCGCTGGCCGCGCTGGGGGAAGCAGAAAAGAGGACTTTTTATTAAGATATGGTTCTGGCGCATCCTTGAAGTCGCATATCTCGTCATCAACATCTTGTACATGATTTCCCTGACGAAAGTCATCAATGCCGAGAGTTTTGCTGCTAACAGGTGGTCGTATGGCCAGGTGAGTTTCCGTTCTCTGATCGGTTTATTTATCTCATGGTATTCGATAGATTATCGCTGTTACCGTCTGGGGACCTGTTATTGTCAAGTTGTTCGATCTCCTGCTTTGTAAGTATACAAGAAATATGTTCGAGTTGCTATTTTGCTGACTGCACATGCAGCTGGGCCTCCCAAGAATGGTATGAGACTCAACTCGGGTCCACCTAGGCTACGTATCGACAACGTTATAAACGGTCGAGTGGGGACATCTGCAGATGAAGTCATCGAGGATGATAATGAAACCGATGAGAAATGCGATGAACCGGAGCCAAGAGCCAGAGATGAGGGTTTCATGATTCGGCAAGCTGCTACTATGCAGTTGGGAGATCCGAATCACGATGGCCGGGATATCGAGGGCGAAGCAATAGGGCCAGAGCCTAAAGCGGCATCGCCAGAAGGTATCAGTGCTGAGAGAGACGTCAAAGGCACAACGAAATGACGATTTATGAAGTTTTGTTCTTTATTCATGATAACGACGGTTGATGATCATTGAAAAAACTGTTGTGGGTTAATGTACTAGACTTGAATCCGATTCAGATATGAAAGCTTCAAGCGATATGAAGCAGAATTTATCAACCAATGAAGTCCGTCAGGACAACTGTGAGACTTGGAAAGATGACAGAAACTTGAGCCTTCGATTCTAAGAGCGATAGACTAGGTACTAAGACATGCTAATAAGGGTCATTTATGATGTGTTTTGTAACTCATTTAATGGTTATTTTCGCTTGCTGCTTCAAGGCCACAAGTGTTGTGACACTTTGAGGTGAGTTTAGCTTAATAAAAGTTACATTGCTCTTGTTAATAAACTAGATCTGATCCAATGGGACCTTCCACTGCACCAACATCCGTCCTTTATGTATAAATGCATCTAGGCGAGAAAGGAAAACTCAGGACCTTAACCCTGAGCGATAAAAATAATTAGGTAAATCTAACCCAAGTTTAGGGGATTCACTGCTCAGTTTATTTTGATACCCTACATCAAGGTCCGATGTTTTTATGTTCCCCACACGAGCTCCCCAACCTTCTTCAGCGATCGGCCGCGGGATCTGTCGATGATGAGATTGAACACAAACCGCAGAAAGAGGACAAGCTCGCTCTGAGCCCAGCGCTCTCCCCGTTTATTTCAAGCCTCACTGCGTCATCATTACCTCTCCTTTTCTTTTCACGTGCTTGCTTGGTCGCGCCGCAACAGGGAGTTCTTTCCCCGCGAGTGACATCATGCAGCTATGACAAGCTCCCGTCGTCATAACATAAGTTACAAGAGCTTCCCGTGTCACTCTTTCTCCTTTGAAAAAGCTTTCTCTATTCTTCTCAATTTCATCAATTGACCTTTTTCTTTACCTCACAACGTAAAACATCCCAATTCAAGTCTCCCACAACAAAACACCAGCAACCATCATCATGTCTTTCCTCACAGAGAACGTCATCCGCCGTGTCGCCCTCGCACCTCGCATCATCGCCTTCCAGGCTCCTCGAACATTCACCACGAGCTTTGCTTTGCAGCGAACTGCCACAGATGCTGTCAAGGATACTGCCAAGAAGGTTGATCGTGTTGTGAGCGACAAGATTGTGGACGGCATTGAGGCTGGCGGTTAGTCTTCAACTATCAACTGGCTCAAGATGTTCAATTGCTAATAAGAATGACCAGAAAATGTTGCCTCGAAGGCCAAGGATGTTGCCCAAGATGTGACTGGTGGCAGCGCCACCGGAAAGGCACAAGAGCTCCGAGGAGAAGCTGCTGGCAAGGCCCAGGAGCTCAAGGGTGAAGCCAAGGGCGCTGCTGAGCAGGCCAAGGGCAAGGTGAAGGGTGCGGCTGAGGAGGTCAAGGGCAAGTTGTAAGCGAAGCTCAAACTTGTTATGATTCAGGTGGGATATAATGAAGTTCAGACCTCACAATGGTCTGTTGTACGATTACAAGGCACGCATCATAAGACTAGGGGAGCAAATTTCATGCATTAAGAAATCCGTTCAAACATTCCTCTTGTGTTAGACTCATCACAAGTATGATCAGGTCACATTGGCTTTTTGTTATGTGATCATACCGCAACTAAAAACATAGACCTGTGTCCGTATGTGACACTTCACTCAGGCTAGTGAAATCTGACGTCATCAATTTTGGAATGATTTGTCCGATATCATGTCTTATTCGTCTCCATATATCTTCATATCGTTCAGGTATTACACATACTTATCACTCTTATTCCACGATGCAATTTGAAACAATGCTGCAATCTGCCGCCGTTTGCTTTCCACCCTAACATCAGAAGCACATGTGCTTAAGCAATGTTTGTCTTCTTGGGCTGGACATCGATTTCGCCAAGAGGGAAGCGAACCCATGTCGTATCCTCAGTCATAATGCCAGCCGCACCTGCATAGAAGGCTGCGAAGGCACAGATGCACGAGAATGCGCCTCCAGTCTTGTTGATTCGAATAGCAGCAGTAGGGTGAGTGGTCTGCAGAAACTGAGCCAAGCTGAGGAAGAGGAAAGCGAGGAACAAGAAACCGAGAACAATGAGGATGGCAATGTTGGTCTTGAGAGCGGCCACGAAGAATATAAGAGTGAGAAAGCACCAAAGAATGAGGAAGATACCCAATGCAAAGCTGTAAGCGCGGTCATCGCCCTTGTATGCGTCCTTGATACCCAGCTCAGGAACAAAGAACATGGCGAAAGCAAGCCAAAAGGCACCGTAGGAACAATGGACGGTAGTACCAAAGGTATTGCCGACGCGGAACTCCATAAGACCGGCAAAAAGCTGAGCAATGCCACCGAAGAAGACAGCCAGACCAAAGATGGCTTGGTCAGGACCGACACCGCCGAAGGGGTTTGATCCAGGAAGACTGTAACACAGGATTAGTATGTGGATCTATGACCAGGCAGATTGGGATAATTTTACCCAGCACCGCACTGGTAGAGGCCGAGGACAAAGGTAGTCAAGGCGAAACTAATCAAACCCAATGGACCAGGATTGGCAACCTTGAAGAACGAAGGGTTGTACACCTGCGACACCATGGACTGGTGAGGCTTCTGAACGTTCCTATTTCGTTCCTCATAGTAGTGGTTGGGATGATTGCAATGGTAGTGGCCTTCCTCCTTATCGGTGTACTGTGTAGGGGTAGTTGCCCCATGGGAGGGAGGAGTGCCTGAAGACATCTCGTCTAGTATTGCACTAAAATTTATGGAAAACGAGTAGTGATAAGCTTGTCACTTAACACGAGAGAAACAAGCTTATATAGAAAGATTCGGGGTAGAGTTCTGGAGAAAGATCTGGTCAACGCACACATGAGGTCCAGGACATAGCTTTATATTACCCCATCGTTCGTACTTGGGTACGAGATCTACCCCAAACTCAACTTTGAGATGACGAACGAACGGACCTTCGACTCCATCGGGCTCTTGGAGTGTGGAAACGGCAAATTCCAAAAGGTCACATTGGGAGGATCAGCAACAGGCTGAGAACTGATAGTCCAATGTGATAGCCAAGCTCATTGGAACGTGTCCCATCTTCCGAGCTCAACGACCCACGACACTAACAGCCCTCGAGCAGGAGCATCACCAAAGGGCCGAGAATCAAGTATGGACGTGGAGAACAGGCCCAGTAATCAACGTGGAGGTTCCCAACATGGTGTGACGGAACCTTTGCAGGGCCTATTACATATCCCGGGAAACGCTGGATATGTCGGCACGCGGATATACCATGCTGGAGACTGTGCTTGGGGGCGATTTAGACGAAGCGGAGCCAGTGTCCAGGGTATAATCCAGTCGTCATAAGGTTGGTGATGAGAATTGTGTGGCAATGGTTGGCTAGGTTCGAGTCAAGTATCCGTACCCGCGGAGATTTCAAATCATATCATGTAAACCACTGAGCAGGCCGTTGATTTTGGCCAGGGTCTTTCATCAGGCCTGAAAATAATACTTCAAGCATCTTCGTCTGCGAAGCTGGGAAGTGTTTAAGACCAACATTGAGGCTCACGCCAAGGCGGGAGGATCAATCCTGGCTCAGCTAGTACTGAGCCGCAACACGAACCAGCAGGGGAGGTGCACGTCGGAGTTATTCCCACGAGAAAACACCCTAGAGGCATTAGTAAAGCAGAGAAAAGCTTGCGGTGGAGATGACGACCGAAATGTATCGTTAATAAGTGGAGTGATTGTCATGGCTGCCGGAAGAATTCCGCTGATGAACTCCACCAACTTCAGCTCGCAACGTGGTAGAAACGAGGCTATCAAGAGTCATGTTCATACTGCTGTTGGTTTCATTGGCTCCCGGATACAGGAAATGCCGGCCCCAGGTACCGTGTGTCTGGTTGATCTCTTGACGGGTCTTCCCCATATGTGACGAACATTATCTCACCAACCCCAAATCGCGGATTTGGGCCTTGACTCAAATGAGGGGAAGCATAAACGGAATTAACTAACACGAGAGAAACGTGAATCATGTCCAGATCGAGGCTCCCGACTTAGCGCAGCGCCTCTGATGACATGGTGTGTATGATGATTTGTTATTCCCGCGCTTATATCCTTTTATAATTTGATAATATCCTCGGTAGCGCGCGAATGGAAGCTCGGTTACGGATACATTCAAGTAATTGCCGAATGATTCAGGGTAATCAGTCTTTCATCTCGATGAGAGATAGTATTTCAATACTTCAAGAGTCGGATACGTCGGCAGTGTTGGTTGCTGGAAGAATTGCTTTACTTCGAACTGATCGTCGGCTGGAGTTGCTTTTGACTGATTTTACCCGGGAGCGATTGGAAGGAAATACAGTGGTAACCCGAACGGATAATGTGAACGAATCTGTCGTCGAATGCAAGGGTATCTCGGGACGTCGGCAGATCGAAGCAGGGATGCTTTGGAGACAGCCTTCACCGTGGTGAACATCTCGGTGAAGAAACATGGATCTGGTCGCGTGACCATGCCGGCTGTGGCTTCAATCGCCGTTGTCGGTGGCCCGGCCATTAGATGATCCCTGCCACCTCAGTTGGCGATTGTGGGGAACGGAATCTGCGGGTTTGGATGATGCGCATGCTCATTCGCTACTCGTGATACGCCACTTAAACCTCCATCTTCTGTAGCTATCGTTTCCTGCTCTAACATGCTCATTCCGCGATATCCAAAACCTCACAGCTCGCGGTGCTGAACATGATTTCAATGTCTCTGTGCTTATGCCACTCAACAAACTCGTCATGCCGCTGAACAAATCTGCTCTTTTTCTCATTCCCTGCAATGCCTTTCCCGCCGTGTCGAGCATAACGCCTATCCGGTCTATAACGTCATCTAGAGGGGTACGATTTAGCCACGCACCAGCAACGGCTTCCTCAATAAACGGGTATAGGCGATATGCTACAGTAAACAGCGACCAAAGAGGCAGCTTCAATCATGAAGAAGTACCCGACTGGCCCAAAACTTCGTATCCTTCTCCCTACGAGATTTTCGCTATGAAGAGTGACGCTCCGTATACCAAGCATCGATTCTATCAGCTTGTCAAAGTCTACCACCCCGACCGACACAGCCATGCTCCTAATACCGATAATATAACACACAAGGTCCGCTTAGAACGGTATCGCCTTATTGTTGCTGCCAACGACCTCCTCAGCGATCCCTCTAAACGTCAACTCTATGATGTCCACGGCGTAGGATGGACTGGTGGTCGGCCTCAGACACTCAATGAAACTGTCCGCAGTGCTGATCGTGCCTGGCGTCACAGAGCCGGATCTGCCGCCCATAATGCTACATGGGAGGACTGGGAACGATGGTACGATGCCCGTGATGGCAGAGTCAAGGATCCCTTATACATGTCCAATGGCCTTTTTGCCACTCTCGTCGTTGTTATGTGCATGATAGGCGCTTTTGCTCAGATGAGTAGAGCAGATCAATACGGCGCCGATCTCGTGGAAATGAAGAACCAGTCCAACCTCGCCATTGGGCAACAGGTTGCCCGTCGTAATACAATTGCAGCGGGCAGGTCCAAGGATGAAAGAGTTGATATGTTTTTGAAGGACAGAGAGAACTTGAATTATGCTTTCCAGCCTGGGAAGTATGACAACGAAGTGCTGCAGGCAGCTCAAGGCCATGGTCCTGGTCCTGGTCATGAACATAATGGAAAGGTGTGAAAGGAGCAGGAGTGGACTTAGAGGATGAGGCAACACGGGGTTGATGAGAACATACCTTGCTTTGCTGCGTTCCTTTTCTTTCGTTCTGTTTTGGAGCATTGCCGTGTGTCAGCACGCAAGGAGTCTGGAGTCTTTCGATGTTGGTCCTTAGCTAACAAATGATTTCCTTTTGCAGTAAATATCTGCAGAGTGAAAGAGGTCTGGCCAAAGAATTAATGCCAGTGATTCAAAATCAATATCTAACTTGGCTACTTTTGATTACCACATCATACCGACTTGGTCTTGGTTATACCAAATGTGGAACATCAAAACATGATTCAAAGTTGAGACAGCTTTGATTAATCTCAAGCATGTTAAATTGCGTTGGCCTTCCCCTGTCCTATCTATAGCGCAACTAAATGGTTAAAAACTTCAAAATGGTCCCTTTCGGACCCATCTCCTATCCGTAAGCGACAAAGCTGTAGCACAAAATCTCGTCGTCTCACTCTCATTCAGAAATACCGAAATTAAGCCAGCCCCTATTAGGCAAAAGGTCTCTCCAAGAATCAAGGCATAAAGTCTTTATTAGAACGCTTTCCTCTGACTTTCTCCCCGCTCCCGACTCTGATCAGTCCTGTTTGACATTGCGCTGAATCTCGAAACGAAAGACACAGGGCTTACAACCCGTCGATCAGCCTGGGAAGAACTAGCTCGAGACAGAGGTGATATAGGTGACATGTCATCGTCGGGACTTGGCGGAGACTCTGAGCCTTCTGAGCCATGCGCCTCAGTCATGCGGCCTCTGCTGACGGTATATGCCCGTGGCTTCTGCCACGCTCGAGTAAAGCTTCTTACCTCTGCCACTGCGGGCTGAGGCGTAGGTGATCGGACACGGTCGCCATAACTGACCCAGGAATCCTCCAAGCTCGAAATCCGGTCGTTACCCGATTCTGTTAGAGGCGGAGGTGTTGGTAATGGGGAACTTGGTGGTGAAGGACTGTAGAGTGGGGTCTGCGGATGAGTAACCTGGGTCACTCTTGAGCGTCTTCGCGACTTTCGAACCAAGAGCCATGTTACCAAGGCTGCAATGGCTAAGCTAAAGAGAACACCGATCACTATAGCAGCTATAACTCCATCTGATAGACCACCAGAGCGGTGTAATGTTGAAGCCACAGAACCAGAGCTCTGGCTGTCAGCAGGAGTCGCAGTAGAATATGTAGTATAATTGCTTGTAGTAGCGACAGGTGTCGCTGTAATAGTTGTTGCAGAAGCTGTTGGTATAGTATTATTAGGTATACCATCTGGATCACTCGAATATGGATTCATCGTCTCCCACACTGTCTCTGTCATGACACCGCTCTCGCTGTCTCGGTCGCTGTGGACAACTGTTCTAAATGTCGAACCATGGCTGGAGTGCCAAGTTCGTGGGACATCTCTGTCCTCATGAGAAGGAACTGTAACGTCTGCTGGAATCATAGTAGCCATGAGTTTGTCAGTTTTGAGGGACAAGCTTGTCGTAGATGCACCAGAGTTTGTCGTAACCAAACTTGATATTGAGAATACTTTAGAAGAAAAGAAGGAGAGATTTATTCTAGGTACTGTGCCATAACTTGTATCGACTGATCCGTGTTTGCTACCTTGTGCTTCAGCGCGCAAGAGAACCATTGGTGACACCAGTGATCCCCGGCCAAAGCCTCATTGTTGGACTGGTAAACTATCTTTAGTCGTGGGCTAAAAGCCATTGTCAATCAAGAATGCGGTGGTACGATGTTCTTGGGTGAACAATTCAGGTGACGGGAGAAGAATTGTGTTATTGATCAATGTTACATTTCCGCTAGCTTTGGTTGAATCACGGGTTTCGAAGACCCTCAACCTTTGCCCTCATGACACGTTCAGCATTTGCAGGAACAATGCGCTCAGTAGGTCCAAGTCGCATCATCTTGCCCACAAGGAACATGAGCTTGCCCTGAGGAAACGTCTCGGAGCTAGCGAACTCCCGTAAGATCTTGTGCTCTCCTTCCATGGCCTCATCAGCCAACTGCTCATATTCCTCTTCAGGAATCTCTTTGAACCACAAATCGTTCTCTGCAATTGCTTGGGTGACTCCACCTTCGATCTCCTTTAGATAGATGGCAAAGAGAAGTTCCTTGGCAACTTTGCCCGTGATTTGTTTGCATATCAGATGATAAAGGAGCTGCGACAGGTCTGAGTCAGGAACCTGCTCGCAATCGCCTTCTGGCGTGAATGTCAGATCTCGGGCTGCAAGTGGGCCAGCCTTGTAGGTAGTCAGGCGGCCAAGTTCGTGGATGATCCAGTTACCCACCAGAGCAGAATAGCTCTTGAACTCGGGCATCTCGGCCTCGCTGAAATCTTCGGAAAGCTTGTTCTGGATGGAGTGAAGGACCTTATAGTAGTATTGGACACGTGAACCATTCTCCAGGTTAATCAGAGACAACGCATCCTTGGCCGTAAGGCCAAATCGGGCAATCAGAGTGTCCAGCTCCGAATCAGGAGTGGCAGCCAGTGACTGACGCAAGTGGCCTATCAGGTCGTTTCCAATGACAAGAGGCGCGATATCAGGATCTGGCATATATCGATAATCAACTTCGCCCTCTTTTCCACGTAGTCGCCGTGTTTCCGTAGACCCAATAGACCAACCGCGAGTTTCACTGGGAATAGAGCGGCCGGCTTCCAGCTCGCGAATTTGACGGTCACGTTCTGCGATGATTGCATCTTCAACCGCTTTGATGGTACTCAAGTTTTTGATCTCAGTCCTTGTGCCGAGAGATGGGTTAGATCCATCAGTTCTTCGAACAGAAACGTTGACATCAGCTCGCAGACCTCCTGTTTCCATACCCGAGACGCAGGCATCCACAGTATTCAGCAACATCTGAATCTTTCGCACAAGAACGGCAGCAGTGCGAGGGTGATGAAGTTCAGGCTCGGTAATAATCTCAATAAGAGGAACACCTACGCGGTTGAAGTCGAGCCATTGAACCTTGTCGGCTTGAGCGAGCGTCTTGGCAGTATCCTGCTCGAGCTGAACCTGCTTAATTCCGATCGTCACACTTTCGCCATCTTGAGGAGAAATTCCATCTCGAGCCAGAAGAGTGATGTGCCCATTCTTGGCGAAGGGCTCATAGTACTGAGTGATTTGGTATCCAGAGGGCTGATCCCACCAGAAATAGTGTTTTCGGTCAAATCGACTGACCTCTTGGACTTCGCAGTTCAGGGCCAAGGCTGCACGCAAAGCGGGAATTAAAGTTTCCTTTTGGAACAAAGGCTGGCTTCCCGGCATAGCGACATCGAAAAGAGCAACATGGCTATTGGGTTCATCGTTGAAAGACGTGACAGCTGGTGAGAATAACTTGCGGGCGGTGTTCAATTG
Organism: Fusarium subglutinans; assembly: GCF_013396075.1. Classification (NCBI taxonomy): domain Eukaryota; kingdom Fungi; phylum Ascomycota; class Sordariomycetes; order Hypocreales; family Nectriaceae; genus Fusarium; species Fusarium subglutinans. The sequence continues at coordinate 139,546 of NW_023502121.1, read as the reverse complement.
AGCGTGAATCTCAATACCGACGGTCAATTCCCAACCATCAACAGTCTGAGAGTCACCCTTTGGCTTCTTTTTGCCTTGCTTATTGGCCTTCTTGGCTTCATCCTTGAGCTGCTTCCGTAAAGGCACTGGTTGTTCGGGAGTTGGTGTGACAACTTCAGAAGTAGCATGCAACCGCCTTGTCGTATTGGCGATGGTTATGGCCGCTGATGGCAGTGATGTATGTCTAGATACATGGCGCACACTGATACATCCTTGACGGGGTATCTGTCCTTTCAACAAATACCTGCTGAGAATAGACGTTGATATTCGTGACATGGCGACAAGAGATGCAAGTTCTTAGCCATATATCTGCTGGTTCAGGCTTTCGGGATTCACTCGGGCCCGTGTGGTCTGATATAGGGATATCAACCAAGGCCCCAAGCTTTTGAGCTCGTTTGGTGTGGGGTTGTTTTGGTTGGAGGGACGTAACGGAGGGTTACGGCAGAATGCACTATGACTTGGCAGTTCAAATAAGGCTGATCGTATGCATACAATCAGAACGGCCTCAGAACAATAGTTACCCACTCAACTGATCTTTTGAGGGGGATCTTGAAGCAATCATTGGATGTTCTTTTTAAAGCCCAGGTGGAGCTATCAACTCTGGCGAATTATTCGTACCTAGAACTAGAGATCAATTCTAATCACGTGCCCCAGGACCAGGATCTCAATTGCCTGTGTCTGTGGTTTCTGTATCTCTTGGTAAGGTATTTACCTTTGATCTATACCTAGATTATCTAAATATCTATTTCCAACTTCAGAAAAACGCGATTGAAGAATGTATCACCTCTTATTTCTACGGGCACTTGTCCAGATTCCATATCAGCCGAAAGAGTGTCCGTCTTTTGCTATCTTCGGCTGCCATTACTTGCATTGGATGGTTGGATGACTGCTCTCAACACCACTTCACATGCGACAGTCACTACTTCGGATACCACCCAACACTCGGACTCCCCACCATCACTAATTCATACTCCAATGGCAAGCTTCAGTGCTCAGCCGGCCTCCGCGGCTCAGCTGTTCACGCCGTCGCCGCTGGAAACAAGGCAGTCAGGCGAGCGCATTGACTGTGAATACCAGAAGACATATCATCTCGTCGTCATCTTATGCTGATTCATTAGCTTTAAGAAGTTTCAAGCTTGCATTCTCATCAACTTTCCCGCATTCACTGTCGATACCTGTCATTTTAGAGCCCCATTCAAAGTTATCGGGAACTTTTCCTCGTCTTACCTTCTCCATGATTTAATGTCAAACCTCACTTGAATATTGGGCTGACGTATTTACGGTTGCTCACGGATTCTGGCGTCAGTTTCCGGGTGCTACACTCCTGTCAAACGCTGCGTTCAGCTTTATCACAGCCTCAAAAGACGGGCACCATTGCTGAGACGCCTCCTATGCTTTAGCGAAGCTTGAAGAATATTACGTTTATCGCAGGGTGACACCTCAATATTACAGTAACAAGTCTTTGATAACACGAGCGCGGAGTCTATCAAACAAACCCTTCAGGCGAATCGACAAAGACACCAGTTCGCACAGGACCAACAGCGCCAGTTCGCAATGAGCGACAGAGCACAAACAAGACCCCGGCCGTCGTGGTCTTCTTCACAGGGCGCCATCCAAGAAACAGTATCCCCCCAGCAATCGAAGGTTGAAGACTTTGAAGAAACAACCAGTCAGCCGCCCAGCGAAGGTGCTTCTCAATATCCAACACCGCCTAGTTCGTCATCCAAACTGGATCACACCCGCTCAAACGTTCAACGAACTGTCAGCGGGTCCGCCGTTACGCAGCCAGCGCCCAACGACGATGCAGCCATAACTAAGCCCACTGGTAACAGGAGCAAGATGCCAAGGGAAGCTAGGAACATGAAGAACAGGGGATCACGTCGACCTGCCAGTATATCATCATCCGGGCCTGATCCACACTTTGTCCCCCATGACACCTTCGCATCTTCCCCGGAATCGAACTATTTCAAGAATACTCCTAGCGGACGTCAAGCACTGCCTTCGGCATATGATCCAACAACTGTTGCCGTTGCCAACTATCCTCAATCTCCTGTTAGTCCTATGTCATACACTGCTTGGGGACCAAACCATACTCCGGCTGGCTATCCGCCTTCACAAGACCCCTTTTCACCTCAGCAATCGGGTTTCCCACACCTCGAGCAATCTTACCATCCTGGACTTACATATTTGAACCAAACGGCCAGCACATTGGAACCTCCTATTGTCAATCAAAATCCTTCATACGATACTTCATACGACACCTCTTACCCAGAAACCCAGGATGAAATGGCTGTGCCTAATGACAACCTCGCGATCGAAGCTCTGGATGGATACGCATCTATCGCAGCCAGGATCTCCGGCCGAGCTGAGCCACAACTGATACCCATATATCGGAGATTCGACTGGCTACTTCACCGCAACCTTTTGCGTTATCAAGACCAACTCGGGATGTTGGAGGAAGAACTAATACGCATGGATTCTATCACTACACGATTTGGGGCGCATATACCTGTATCTGCTCGGGAAGAACGGAGGCTTGGCCACCAGATTCATCAAGATAGGGTAACTCTTATGGAAAGAATAGATATCATTCTTTCCAAGTACAGTGAGTGCATCAAAGACTCGGGCACGACTTCATCTAACTGAGTCAGAAATGGCGATGTCGACACTGGAATACATGCAAAAGCGACGGCCACCAACGAATGACGAGATACAAGCTTACAGAGCTTATCTGAACCGTAGGCAGATTTTGGTAGACGAAGAAACTCAATTCCTTGGTGCGTCAGACCTCCTCGCTCTATCACACGGGACGGCAACAAATGTTCCTGGAGTCAATCAAGCACCACCTGCCGCTCCAATGGTTCCCCTGAGAACTCTCATGAACGGATTTTCTATGAGTTTTCTCTGCTTAGGGGTGTTGATGGTGGTTCTTCCCGACCTCATAACCCGATTGGTCATGTTGGTCTGTTATGGTGTGCTGGTCACTACGATATTATCGACTACCGGACATCTCAGACGACTCAGACAACTGTTCGAAGGCTAAATGGGACATTTTCTGTTTACTTCCAGCTTCAAGTTTTCAAGTGAAAGCTTTCTCTTGAAAGGCGGTTAGAAGGATTTGATAAGAGGAGAGGTCAATACCCACATGCTAAGATTTCCTTTCCTCTTTGTACGATGATGGGCAGAATATGAACTCACAATATCATATTTGAGAGTATGAAAACCCCATTGCGATAAAATTATCAGGATAAGAGGGATATCATTAACTTTGCGTATCAAGTTCAGTCTACAGCTGTACAAGAATTCTGCACAGCAAACATGGACAGTGATTTGACGTTCTGTAATATCCAATCGGGCGAATGGTTTAGTGGTATAATACTCCCTTAGCATAATTCATCCGAATAATCTGGGAGTGGTCCAGGGTTCGATTCCCTGTTCGTCCATTGTAGGTGGTTTAAATCCATCATTATATCCTGTTTTTTGCATATTTTACAATATGCCTTACCCTAAACACCATAGATCCTGTTTATCGACCATGCTTTACGGAGTATGTAATAACGCATTAGAACAGTATTGCTTTTAGACACTTGTATAGCCAGGTGCATTGCTCATTTGGAAATAACTCCACTCGCAATTAATACTTCCAAGGTCTTGATGTGAGAATGTTATAGGCAGATGCAAAGGATCCTAAGACACACCGTTTTATCACAAGAACCCACACTTTCGCTTAGACAAACCTCAACCTGTCCTCCCCATGCCTGCAGAGTTGGATATAGGTACTTTGCATAACTCTTCTCGGAGACGGCCTGTCCTTCATCGGGTACTCACTCTGAAGCACCGGCAAGTGACACGACACTAGTGCACTGTCCAGACACGTGTTGGAGAGACAATAGCACAGCCTATGTGAGATTGCCCTGAGTCTCGTTGAAGCATCGTATTCATGCTGAGCAAGGAGACTTTCATGTTGTTCAACAGATTTCGTGAGTCTAGACTGAGGATAATATAGCAAAAGCTACTGGGAGGAGATGTGAATCGTTAATGTATCTCAGACAGGTATGGCTTATGTTGTGTGTAGAAATGCGAGATGCCGCTGCGGTTGCAACGTAGGACAGGGCCCGCAGTATCGCACAGTCAAGCAGAGAATGCCACTGAAATTCAGAGGCAAGATTAATAAACATGAGCTGTGAAAGACAATGCTGTTGACCGATGTCGATTGCGTAGATGGCGGTTCTTCATATCGAGGATTAGTTTCGATGGGTAGAGTGGTAGTACGGAGCTGCTTCGAAGACTTGTATATTTCTAATACTTGATAGCTGCATTGAAGACCTGTATACCTGTACATATGAGTGTAGGAATATGGACTATTTTGTGTATAGTAGCCACCCCTGAGAACATAAGGGGTCCCAAGAAACCTACTGGGAACAGATCCAACAATACTCATCCCAGTGACCAAATAGAACCCCCCCCTAGAAATGACACCAATAATATCAAAAAGTCGTTCAATTCTCTCTCCGGCAACTATTGCTATTATTGAAACCCTTTATGAAGAGACTTTGTGACTCAACTTCCAGTTCAGGGGCAAACACCAAAAGCGTGATGGTAGCTTCAACACCACGTAGTGCAACAAAGAGTCGGTACCACCAAATAACGGCTGTTGCTTTAGCATTCTACCAGTATCCATAGTTACATATACTAGTTGCTGGATGTTACCTACTCATCCCTATTGTTGTTGAACCGTTGCCCCTTGAAACCATAACTCGCCAGCTGCTCATCACTGCAACGGTCTGTCACTGTCAACGGACTGACACTTGCAGCCTACCTAACGCAGGGGCCTCTTCTATTGTTTACCTCTGTGTCGAGGTAGAAAAGGAATCCTCTCGTCATTTGATTTTCCACTTCTCTTCTTCTCTTCTTCACCCTCTCTCTCATCTTCTCTTCACTGCATCGATCGTGCACTTCACCACCCTCTTGCATTATCCTTTGCACATAGTCACTTGCACTACAACATCTTCAACATCAAACCTGTGAGTCTTTCTTTAATTCTCACATTCGAACTCTGTGTGTCTCTTGAAAGCATTCTGTACTTGTGTCTCTTCAACTCCGCCGCGTTTCTCACCCAGGCACCTCTCGATCTCCTCTCCTCTCCACCATCACGCCTCACAGAACACTTGCTAATTTATTCGGTATCCAACAGACTCATCACCATCGCGATGGCTGTTTTGAAGCTCAAGGCTGTCGCCACCATTCTGGCTTTCTGTGCTGCCTCTGCCGCCGCAACTGGGGGAGAGACTGCTACTTGTCTGTGTTCGTAACCTCAGTAGCCTGGCGATATTATATTTGCACTAACACTCGCCTAGCTGCTCATACCACCACCGAAACTGCTGTGACTGATTCTGGTTATACAGTCTCTGACGGTATGCATTTCTGTTACCTTTGCTATGGCCTATACTGACTGATGGTAGGTGTTACTGTCCCGACCATGAACATCTGCACTGTCACCCACGAGACCCAGTGCAATCAAGTCACCTCCGGGCCTTACAGCGTTGAGATGCAGCCTTCCTCTGCCGCCGGCATCCCCCCTGTTCCCACTGGAGCTACTCCTCCTGACAGCTCCGCTATCTCCGTCGGCGCCCAGGGTACCTCTGCTTCCACCGAGGCCGGCCCTCCTGCTGAACAAACTGGAGCTCCGTCTGCTGGTGTCCCTGTTGTCCCTATGCCTCCCTCCTCCGGGCCCAGCTACGTCTCTGGACCTGGTTCTGTCCCTGCCGAGCAGGGAACCAACCCTGGCCCTACCAACTCCGCCGGTGTCGAGAACCCTTCCCCTTCTGCTGTCGACAGTGTCACCGATGTGTCTGGCGTCCAGACCACCACCGCCGCCTACGGATCCTCCGTCTCTGACACCGCTGTTGTCGTGACTGACTCCGAGACCGGGTACGAGTCCGTTATCTCTGGCACTGCCACAGACACCTACCCTTCCTCTGCTGAAGAGACCGACGAGAGCACTCCTACTGGCATTCCTGGTGTCACTGCCAGCGCAGCAGCTAAGATGCTTGCTCCTGGTGCCGCACTCGGCATCGCTGGCATGCTCATCGCTGCCATCTTCTAAATAAAACTTCTAGATCATGCTTCCACATGCATTCATCATGCTCACTCTATACTCGGATATATCTTTCACGCTAGAGAGAAACGGATAGTGTTGGATGGTTTGACATGGAAATATCAATGGTCGTTGGTTTAAGAGCCTGCAGCAAGTAGAATGATAGCACGTACAGGATTGTGATGGATTTTCTGGCGCTTCGGAACCGAGTGAGGGACTTAATACGCGTTGTGCTGTACCTAGGTACTTTGAAAAGAACTCTGATTTGCTACCATCATACGTAGTATCTGTCTTTATTGTACGCCGTGAAACTATCCAAACTAGTGTGCTAAGACTGACCTCTCTATACGCCGTCATGTATAAACACCCTTGATGTCCTAATATCTTTACTCTTTGACATGACATATAGGGCAGCCCCCTTTCATCTTATCCTTTAGTAATCGCGCTCTCATCACCTTCATGCCTATGGAGTACCGACTTCCCTCCTCAGAGCCATTGCCTAAACCAACATCGACCTTTTTGTTCCCATGCAACATCTCCAAGAGATGACTTACGTGAAACACATGCCCGCAAGCATACCCGACTAACGTTTCCATCTCGAACTCAGTAAATGGCTCATGACATCTTGCGCAATGTCCTGGTTTCGGCACTCTGTGATCATGGGCCGTAGATGGGTGAGAGATGTTAGGTTCTGGATTGTCGGGGTCCGTGGAAACATCCTTGACTTGTATATCCACATGTTCCTGTTCCTGAATAACTACTTCGAACTTGATACCCTTACGCTGGCCAGCTCGAAGCTCGTTCTGCGCCGTGGCAACCTCACTGCGAAGGACTCGTGCAACACCCGAGCTAATGCTATACTGGATCTCGTGTTCCTTCATCATGTGCGTAAGCCCTTCCCTGAGACCCTCAATCTCGAGACCCTCGGGAATTCGCTGCACTACAGTAATTGGGTTGATAGCTGTACCGACTTGCTCTAGCAGACCTCGAATGAAGCTGGGCTTGTCCATGCTGTATTTAAGTAGGTCTTCCCATAGGTCAGGGTCGTCCTGTTCTTTGGCAAACTCGATTGCTTTGTGAACATTCTTTAGACGATCGATGATGAGGTAGAGAGCTCGTTTCATTTGGCCCGTTTTAGAGTATAGAAACACGAGCTCGTCGTAGTATGAGAACGTCTCACACTCTTGAACAGCCTACAATGAGTTAGTAGCTAGGACGCAATGATGGTTTTCTTTTGGGCTTCGGGTTACCTTTTCAAATGTATAAGAGACTGAAGTCTTCAGGTATTGCATAAGCAACGCCCGGTCGAAGGTCGCAAACAAATGGACAGCTAAATCCGCGAAGTTGTCAACCAAAGATTGACTGTCCATAACCAGCCGGTCCACATTCTCTCCACTATGTTCCTGAATACCATCGCCCTTCCATAGACCTCGGAAATAGAAGTATATGTACAAGTTGAGCTTCTTGGAGAGTAGTTGTTCCACCACAATATCAGGGCGTAGGAGACCATGCTGAGCTTCATCAACGAGTAGTGTGATGGCTTCTGATGTCGCTTCGTCAAGCTCCTCTGCTGTCATTTCATTGACTTTACCTGATGGAACTCTGAGGCCAATGAAGCTTGGAATATCGTCTTCAACAGCTTCTGCAAGGTGGTTGTCTCTAATCAACCTAAAAGCCGAATCCGCATCATGGAGCTTGATGTAGCATTTAAGAGCCTCGCGATGTCGTCCGTTGGCCTCGTATAACCTTGCCAAGCTCTCTATTACGATTCTCCAGTCCCGCCCCTTTTCCCCTTCATCGATGCTGTCTTCGCGCACGTCTCGATACTTGAGCTGGTTCTCCAGCGCAGTTGTGATTGTTTTTATATCGAAAAGCTCAGGCGGCCAACGATCCAAAAGCTCCCTAAACCTTGGCTTGTCGTTTTGAATATAATGGCCAAGTACAACTTCATAAATAGTTGAGGGAAGAGGCGGGTGCATGGGCTCTGTAGGAATGTAGTCCGTAATAGCATCGAATTTCTTCGCACCAGCAAATGTCCAAACCCACTTCTCCCATCTGTCAGGCGTCTTGAGCACCTGACCACACACTTGACCAGCAGATGCCCAGTTATTCTCTTCGATAAGCTCTTGTATCCAGAGTTCTCCGATACGCCTTTTCTCTCGCTCTGCCGAAGAGTAAAAATCTCGCAGTTGTGAATCGACGATAGATTCGTCATCATTGAAATCGTCACTAGGCTCTTGGTTTAGTGTTGGAGTTGAAGGAGTACCATCATTAGCCCTTTCGTTTAGCGGTGCCATGATCTCCGGGTGTTCATTGAGTAACTCCCAGGCACGTTGGTAGTGCTGACGCTCTAGAAGCCATCCCAGATGATCACTCAGATCTCGTCTGGTCGCAAGGATGCAGTCATACGGACTATGTATGAAGATCTTCACCCCCGGTTTGACAAGACCAGAATGGACGGTGGGGGAAAGTCTTTGATTGGTCCCGGGTCGAATCGTCCCTGCCGTACTCCCTACGAGACTAGAATCATCACCGCTGCCTCGGCTACGAATGCTGGCTCCGGAACTGAATAGGGAGCGAGGGTTGATGGCCGCATTCCACATATCCGTGCCGATCCCAGCTATCGCCTCCAGAGCGCCCCGAGATGAAGCTATTGCAGACGCAGCATTGCGTGCAGGCAGAACGCCTAAGTGGTAATCACCCGACGACAACCTCTCATAACGACTAACGCTCAGACTGTCTTTGTCGGCTTCGGCCTGGGAGTTAAGATCGATAAGGCGGAGTTCAGGCGGCTGGTTGTTCTGTCGGCGGCGAACGCCGCCAGAGGGCTCGCTTCCTGTTGAAAGATTGGATTTATGCTTTTTGTCTGGCGAGTTTGGAACCGATCCGAAATCATCCTCGTCCTCGTCTTCAGGCAAGCAATATGCAAGTACTAATAAAAGGTTGTGGGTATACAAGGAAATGCCAGAAATGATACAATCCATCCGAAGTCTGTTTCAGGTCAGCTTTAACTCAAGGAGGCCATATTCACAAAACCTACATTTTAACAATTTCAGCACGCCCAACTGTCTTCTCGCCAGCGTGCCGGCCGACGCCGACGCCTCCTGGATGAACGTGTATAATCCATATCGTCCCACCCCAACCTACAAGCAACCGCTCGATACTCTTCTTGCCCATTACAGCCTGTTCTCTGAGCTTGTGTGCAGCAGGAGATATCCCTTTATCAACAGTGCTCTGGTCAGATTCATCCACTTCAACAGCTTGTTCATCGATCCATTCAACGCGGCCTTTCCATACGCTTGCCATGGTTTCCCATTCATCAGTTTGTGGGCGATCAATGTGGCCAACTCGTTTCCATGCATCTTCTATATCTGCGCTCTCGAGGTGGAGCTTTGACCGCATAATTTTGATTCCATGTTCGTTGAGCCAGACCACATATTTCCCAGACAAGGACCATTTAATAGTGCTGATAGTTCCTTCTCCAGAGTGTAAGATAGTGTCTTTGCCACTATTGCCGCCAAGTCCCATACTGCCCAACCAGCCGGAAGCTGTGGCCGCAGCAGTTCCGGTTGTTGTCGAGGTACTGCGACCCGGACCACCTCCGGCAGTAAGAATGAGCTGACCAGCAAGTCCCCCTGACAAATAGGTACGATCTGTCTTGAATTCTGGCGACAGAGCCACAGCTTGAACGGGCCGGGCAAAGTTCCGTAGCTGGACATCTTTCATATCAATAAGAGACTGCACACACACATTGCCATCCAAAGAGGAAGTCGCCACATAAATATCGTTAGATGGCGTCCTGGGTATTTGTGACGCTTCGCGGGGTCGTCTGGAAGCTGCCGCCGGAGATGCATCGGCCTGGCAACCAGAAGAGACAGTCGCGTTGCTGGATGTCGTATGCCTTGGCGCTGCCTCTGGCTTCTTCTCGGTCGGCAATGGAGGAGGGTACGGAGATATGGATATAGAGGTAACTGAGGCTGAGTGCGCATGGTATACTCTCATGGATTGGAACATGGGGAGCTGAACAATGTGCTGGCGCGGAATTAGTGAGAGCCATGTTGACCGCCTGTCCAAAGACTTACGATATTGCCATTATGCGTTCCAACTATCTGAATGGACGTTAGCAAGCTGACATGCCCCAGCACAAACGTAACCTACCATTTTATCTCCCGCGACAAGAAACGCGCTAGTTGCATCGCCGTTTCGATACACTCCGTTAAGGTGTTGAGTTAACCGAGCATATTTGAGTCTTGGTTCCTCATCCTCATCATCTTCTTCATCGTCCTCATCATCTTCATTGTCGTCGTCGTCATCGTCAGCTTCATCGTCATCATCCTCGTCGTCGTCCTCTTCCTCCTCTTCTCCTTTGTCTTCATCGTGCCCCGACTTTTTATCATTGCTCCCCTCATTCTTTACATCTCTGGCTTCAGTACCCCCTCCCTTGCCCGTCGCATCTCTTAGTTCGCCATCTTTCTCGTGTGCGACATCGTCGGGAGACTTGTTTTCTACGGGCGGCAACGTCTCGTTGGCGTCTACTGTTGGCTCATGCTCCGGTTGTTGGGCATCGGTATCGCGCGCCAACTCATGGCTCGGTTGCGGTGACTGCTCCGTCATTGCAATGACAACAAGAATATCATTCTGGAAAGCTATAAAACCCCGAAAGAAAGCGTTTGTATGTGCTGGGAAGTTGCTGGGTTGTTTTAAGTGATTGTTGGGAGACCTGACCAAAGCTATGACAGCTTCCAAAGGTCCGATGCGCAAAAGGTCGGTCGAGGTACCTTGTACCTGGCAGCTACGTCACGAGCCAGTGGAGCTTCAAAAGAGCTTCGGTTCTATGGATAGGTAGACGCGCCAAGAACGACTGAAGGGTATTCGCGCCTATGTAGCCCCACCACCTACCGAACTTAGCACTCATGATAGGTAGGATCAGTGCACTTTCGCAGGGCGCAGTGCACCACTGACAGATCCAACATAAAGTAAACAATATCTTGACGCGCAGCAAAATATTTTCAAATCTCTCTCTCTCTCTCAAAGAGAAGATCGACCATAATTCTCTTCTCGAGAAACCATTGGTAGCTCCTTGAAGGATCGCTTGTTCCTCGACGCGCTGAAGTAGCTTATGGCAGGCATTGAAACATGGCGACGGTGAAGTCCCTGGGGTTGCACCAGCCCTCAGGGCTTCAATATGCCATCAACGAACAATTATTACCACCGAATCCACCACCAACGTCCTATACATGGGATATTTCAACAGAGGATAGATTCGATGGGGATCTCGAAGATGAAATTCTTTCGACGGAACACTGCGTCATATGGTGTCGAGGTGGAATATTTCGAAAGACCTTCAGATTCGAACTCGAAAAAGAACCTGTCATACAGGCTCTCCTAGCATACTTTCCGGCTTCCAAAGACGACAAATTTACACAAGAGGAAGAGGCACAATCGGATCAGCGACCGGCTTTGTCTAAAGCGCTGGTTGTCTTCCTCAGGACCCAGGCGCACATATATTTCCTCTCTGGCACCAGCCATATTGTCCACATGCCATTCGAAGTTGAAACGGCATTCGCAGGCCCAGTTGGAGTCATCATTCAACGAAAGCAAAAAGCTGAAAGTGTTGCGCCAATCTCCTTCAAGTTCCCCCGAGTGCCGCCGAATTCCTTCGTCTCTTCGCAGTTGACAGCGTTCAATAGCTCTCAACTGACTGCGTTTTCTGTGGAAGGTCTTGGAAAACCGAAAGCACTTCCACTTCGTCTAAGCTCAACTTTAGATAACCTTTGGGAAGCTCCGCTGGAACAATCCGAGTCCTGCTGGCCACGCCTTGTTTCATTAACTGATCCGCTGTTGGAGTTAGGGCTGGTTGTCACAGACCAGGGGCCCCAGAATGGCAAAAGCTTAAGGCAGACAGCAACTAAGAAGCTGGCATTCCTCGATTCAGCTGAAGAAGTTCTTCATGTGGAAGAGATCAAAATTCCTGGCACTTTGACACAAGATCTAAGTCAACCTCTGATTATTGCGGTGACAATCAACCGCGAAACTAGTGAATACACTGTCTGGCGCCTCACGTACCTGCAACATGAAGACCGTTTTCTTGCTCGACAGAAAGATGCTAAATCAAAGACTGCCCGGCGTCGTAGTTCCATGCCTCCTGCCTTTGCTAGCACTCCTGGCACACCTGTCCAGCCCAACCTGCGAGAAAGTTTTGGAGCACCTCTTCCAGGAAAGCGGCCGAGAAAGAGTGAGCGCCTCGAAAAGCCCATGATTGACCTTGTGTCATCCTTAGAACAACAAGACAAGGAAGGCAGTGGTGTTGCGCGGAGAAGCTCTCGTAGGGTCAGCTCCATGTTGGCGAGAGCTGACTTGTCTGCGTCGCATGAAAGAGCCATATTGCCAGATCAGCCACTGTTATCCAGTCATATCGGGGCTAGGAGGCATGAATCACAAGGAAGCCATGCACGCCTTAGTGCCAACTATGCCCATCAGATTCATCCTAGTCTGAGCAGTCTGTTAGCGGCACCTTTCTACGAGGGCCTCGACGAAGGGTTTCACAACATGGGTCTGGATGATCATGAGTTTGATGGGCTACAGCATGAAATACTGTTTACTAAACTTCACAGCGTACCTATGAATAACTCCAATGTTCGATACTCGGATCAGCCAGCCCGCACCCAAACCAAGGTCTTCATCTTGGTGGCCCCTCCGTTTGCAATCGACGGTCATGACCAAAGCCAACTTCTCATTGGCATTCAGGATGCTACCGAGAGACGTCTTCAACTTCTCACATTGGAGCTTGGAATTCAGCGTGGCACCAATATGGGCACCAAGCAAGGGAAAAAGAACTTACCCGACAGTACAACCGTCGTAGCCACTGTTGTTGACAGACGACATGCTCAAAATGTCGTTGACTCTTGCAAGCTAATGGACGGTGACCATTCTGCGATTCTAATCCTGTCGGAATCAATGGATGGCCGACACGAACTAAGTACCCAGGCACCTTGGAGTGTCCTTACAAAAATATCGCTTTCACTTCTCTTCGTCGATAACACTAGGAGTTTGCAATATCGTGGCAGAGTTGTAGACCGCGATGTTACTCAGAGAAAGTCTGAGGTTATTGACCTCAGTAATGGCAGTATTGTTGGTGTACGGCATCCGCGACAAGGTGGCATTGTTGATGTGGTCGATGCTGAAGGTCGGCTTCATGAGCTCCGCATTCAGCTCGAGCCGCGTTCACCTCACGTTCGAAGAGTCCTGGACGTTTGCCGTAGCATCCTGCCTCATGCACTTGGTGAACACATCTTCGCTGGCTGGCTTCACTGTATGCAATGGATAGGAGGCCATGATGAGACAAATGCCGACATTGAATGGTCTGCGATGACCATACTCCTTTTGTCTTTGTTTCTGAGTCTCGGCCGGACTGACACAAAGCCTTTCCCGAAAACTCGACAACTTCCTCGCAGAAGAAGGCACCCTTCGGGCTCTTTTGGCTCGATCAGAGACTCGGAGGATTGGAGATACTTAGAAAAAGCCGAGACTTCGAATTCGTTAGGGTGTCCAACTTGGATGATGAACGGAGGTTGGCAGTGGGCGCTGGATGAAGATGGGGATGATTCTGGAGACGAAACCCCACCTACAACTTTCATTTCAAGACATATATCTATGGCCAAAGAGTATATGGCCTCTATACTGGGCGAAACGGCATTCGGAGCCGCTGGTTATATGCCAACCTCGCCTGGCAAAAGCATGGAGAGCCGCCGTAAGGTTGCCGTTGATGTGCTTATGGGTTTGCATCTACTTCTCGAGGAAGAAAAACTTGATATCATGACGCCAGAATTCAGATCTCCTGGCCGTGCTGATCTCCGAGTCATTATGTGTCAAATAGTTCGATGGCTCAGGTGGCCCAGCTTTATTGCTATATACGAGGCGGGTATACAAGAAGACGTTGACCAACGTCATGATTCCGGTAAGTTCGTGAACCGTCTTTGTGGTACAAAGCTAACCATTAGATCAGATCTCAGCCTGAGGCCTGCAATCCCTGAGCCACCTGTAAGGCCAGATGTCGTCAACTGGATTCAATCACGACTCACTGGAGAACGGAGGGTTCCTTACATCACCCCAGCGGATGTTTATTATGCTGGCTCTCAATTGTCTGAGGCGGAAAAGTCACAGGACAGGCGATGGGAGTCTATTCTCCCTAGAACGCTTGTGTTTAAGCAGTTTTTCAAATTTATGAAACCCAGCACGAGTGCCGTACAGATGGTGGAAGCTATGAGGGATGCCGGAATTACATCATTAATTCTTGATACCCTCCCGGAGGCCATTCTTACACCTTTACGTGATGCCATTTCACTGTGCCAACCGCACCCACCGACCTCCTGGTCCAAGGATCTCCTCGAATTGGTTGACCGCCGGGATATCAGTCTCATTCTCGCTCCTGGGAAGCAAGCTAAGCCAAGCGCTTCCAAGATTCTAGTAAGATCTCAACCTAGTTGTCATGGACCATCACTTACAAGCAATAGACGCCGACACACAATGCAACTTGGGATTACAAACTGCTTTGTCAGAGTGTTGATGAATCAAACAATATTGGGTACGATGAAGGTGAAGGGACAGAACGTCAAGCCATTATTCGCTCCTTGTTCAAAGAAGATCGCCGCCTTAACGAAGCTCAAGATTTACTTTCCACCCACAAGGCAAGACTGGTTCGACTCGACCCCCACCCAAGTTGGCCAGAGAGCGAATATCTTGAGAAGCAAAAGGAGCTCGTTACAAGAATTGCAACAGGCACTTTGGCAATTCCTGCAGGCAGGGCTTTGCTATACTATAGTCTTCGCTATCCTCTGATCACACAGAAATTTCATATTGGTGGATTTAACCTCAATTGCGTTGTAAAACCAACAAACACCACTGTGGGTGTAGACAAATCACTGTTCTCGGAAGAGAAGGTTTGCTGGGGCTTCTTTCATCAGGGAGTCGCAGCTGGGTTAGCCATTTCTCCCCAGGCTCAAGGTATCGACACATCATGGATTCTTTACAACAAACCTGGCCAAGATCTCAACAATCGACATGCTGGTTTTCTCCTTGCGCTTGGCCTGAACGGCCATTTGAAAGACGTCGCAAAATGGGTTGCGTTCAAATATCTGACACCAAAACATACAATGACCTCCATCGGGTTACTTCTAGGTCTGGCAGCATCTTACATGGGTACGATGGATTCGCTGATTACTCGTCTGCTTTCCGTTCATGCCACGAGGATGTTGCCTCGTGGAGCAGCAGAATTGAATCTGTCTCCCCTAACGCAGACTTCGGGTATAATGGGCATTGGTTTACTATACGCCAACAGTCAACACCGGCGAATGAGTGAGATTATGCTCTCTGAGATTGAGCATATTGACGAAGAGGACGAAGAAGAGCCCCTGAGAAGCGAATGCTACCGATTGGCAGCTGGGTTTGCTCTCGGATTTATCAACCTAGGCAAGGGCAATGATCTTAAGGGATTGCATGACATGAGACTCACAGAGAAACTCATTTCTCATGCTACAACAACCAAAAACATTGAAATAGTTCATATTCTGGACCGAGCAGCTGCTGGCGCTGTCATGGCCTTGGCTCTCATCTACATGAAGTCAGAAGATCAGATCGTCGCGCGCAAGATCGACATACCCAACTCGGTCTTGCAATTCGACTACATTCGTCCTGATATTCTTCTCTTGAGGACCTTGACGAAGAACCTAATCATGTGGTCAAAGATTGAGCCAACATTTGCCTGGATTCGTAAGAACCTACCGCGCCCTTATCGTTCCCAGTTCAAGCTACAGTCAACGACAAAACTGCAGTCAACTGATATGGCATTCCACAGCATAGTGGCTGGTCTCTGCTTCTCTATTGCACTGCGCTTCTCTGGCAGCGCATCTCCTAAAGTTCGGGATCTTCTGCTTTATTATTTGGATCAGTTCATGCGTATTGCACAGATACCATCCACTGCAAGCATGCATCCAAATGGTACTCCACCATATGATGAAGAACTAACACGGACCAATGCACGCATGTGTCAAGACATCGTTGCCATATCTGCGTCCATTGTCATGGCCGGAACAGGTGATATTCCTGTTCTACGTCGTCTTCGTGCACTTCATGGTCGTGATGATCCCGAGACACCCTATGGTTCTCACCTTGCGGCTCATCTCGCGATCGGCGCTTTGTTCTTGGGATGCGGAACGGCAACTTTTGGCACCAGCAACCTAGCTATTGCTTCTCTATTGGTTGCATTTTACCCCATTTTCCCTACGAGTGTTATGGATAATCGATCCCATCTCCAAGCTCTTCGCCATTTCTGGGTTCTAGCTACAGAGCAGCGGTGTCTGGTCACAAAAGATGTTCTCACCGGTCAACCAGTCACTGTTCCTGTCCAAATCAAGATGCGCAGGAACACCTCTGCTGAGCCGGTTCTGAATCGCACGGCTCCTTGCATCCTTCCACCAATAGACCAGATTGCTAGTCTATCAACCACGTGTGGACCCCAGTTCTGGGATGTGGAGCTTGACTTCTCTAACCCAGAGGTTAGAGCTGCTTTCCAAAACACCCAGAGCATGTACCTCCGTAGGCGCCCACCGCGCGAGGGAGCGTTTGCTTCAACTCTTCGGGCACTTGGTAGGGATGAAAAGGGTAAAGACCCTCTGGAATGGGTCTTTGGACTGGAGGGTCTGCGTGGTATTAGTTACGCCGAGCGAGCCGTAGTGCTCGAGCGAGGTGATGACACTCAGCACTCAAGCAGTGCTGTTGATGCAAGACTGGAGATGGCAAAAGGCATTGCTGAAGGCACAGATCGAGAGCGTCTGGAGGGAGCCAGGTTGCTGTTCGAATGGGCGTCTGTACGTGATCGACTACGAGACACCAACATGTTCGACAGTCAAGAGACCATCACAGATTCACACGTACGCCGTGAAGTCGAAAGGGAAGATGACCAAGATGCTACAGGGGAAGATGGGGGTGTTTGGTGGATGCGAGACAGTGTCATCGAGAACCTGAAGGGCATGGTGTGGCTTGCAAGCCGTGAAGGCGAGCATTGACAGCTGGCTGCGGTGATGCAACACGCACGTACAGCAAGCATAGTTATGAATCAGGCATTGTAGAGGAAAACAACAGATGTTGTTATGAGCTACGAGAATAACGATAGACAAAAATCTAGCTCGTGATAAGAAGAGCTTCATGGCTTTAGACCATATACGAGGGTCTTCACAGAAATAATACGTCCCAGCTGATGGGAGTGCTTGCTTTCATTTCAACAATCAACTTAAATTCCATTATCCCCTTTGCCTCTTCCCTTTTCCGAGAACGCCATGCAATGCAAACCGCATCGCCGGGGATATACAGGGCCTCTAAAACCGCCACTTCTTCCATGTAGCCCGTGTTTGTCATTTTTGCCTCGCTTCTATATCACTGTCTCCCCGTCTTATGCTTTGCTATATCCTGCTCATCCTCTGCAAAGACCAGCCTCCTTCTAAACTAAAGGGGCCATGTCTTGTTTCTCCCGGTAGCGGAGGGGGCATCCCTTTGATCGAAGTATCTTGTCCCTCGCTTTGAATTGCATCGCCCCTTTTGAGCCGTTGCAAAAAAGAAAATACTCATATAAAGATCATTCGCAACTAGCGATGGTCTCTACTTTGAAACAGCGGCGTTGAGGACTTGTGTTCTGAAGAAACCACCCTTAGTCTTCTCAATAACTTGCTGGTAGACGTTGTTAGGAGGGTGGTTCATCACGACGGTGCCATCTTGACTGTCGATCTTGGCGTCCAATCGAGTCTCACGGATCAGGTTGACAATCCACTTCTCACCATCGTCGGGGTTCAGGCCGAGCTTGGCGCTAAGGTCGCGAATGTTCATTCGGCTGAAGATCTTGCAGTAGCTCTCACAGATGAGGTGCCGGGCAGCATCGACAAAGGCATCGGCGGAAGAAGCAAGGAAGAAGTCGCTGCGGCAGACCTCGGCGGCCATGGAGAGGGCCTCGCGGGCAGCCTCAAAGTCGTGGGCGATGTAGAGGGCGTTGACAAACTGTGTAATCGGGTCGGTATACTCATAAGCTTCTTGTCGGACATAACGGATAATGTCCTTGATTTGCTTTTGTTGGATGGAGCTGTTGCGAGCACGGCCACGGCCGGTGATAACGGCGGCGATCAGATATCGCAAGATCCAGGGGCAGGAGGTCTGGATGGTGTTGATGTAAGGTGCAGAAAAGAACATGTCCAGGATAGGTTCCCTGGCACCCTCCCAGTTGAAGAGAGGGAAAAGAGACCAATGGAGCAACATCGTTCGGTGGTCGAGTTGGGCACGGGGGTTGTTGAAGAGCTTAGAATCAATGTTTTCCCTAACGTTCTTGAGTTCGTCGACAGCAGACTCCCAGTTGGTCTGGAGGATCTCGGAGGCAAGCTTGCCCCAGGTGGCAGCAGAGACCTTATCGTTATCGGTGGAAAGGACTCGGAATTGGTAGAGCATATCGGCAGCGGGACCGTATTGGCCGCATCGGAACTGAAACTGACCAAAGTCGTAGAGAGCGTTGACCATTTCCATGGTGACCTGGTGAAAAGCCTGTTAGATATCTTTGACCTTGGCGAGTAGAAAGCTCTCAGCTGCTTACTCCGTGCTGGTTCTTGAGGAACTCCAAGTTGGCAACCTTGTCGCTTCGGAGTCCGTTGACGACCTCATCCTGGGTCAGGAGATCGGCGATCTTGGCGGTAGCTTGCTCGTAGTTCTCCAGCTGTGAAAGCACATCCTGTCTCTTCTTGTTGTACTGCTCTGGGGCCTCTGATACACCGTGAAGCTCGCAGTAGAGAGTCGCAACGTAATCGGTCATGTTTGTGTCCTCGAGGAGCTTAATCTTTCCGGAAAGAATCTCCTTTGCCTTGGCATCCTGGCCTTGTTCCTCGGCTCTCTCACTCTCGAACTGGATCAGAGGAAAGAGAAGATGTCGGCTCAGGTTTGGTGCAAGGCGGGGCATGATCGACGAGCCGTCGGCCGAGACGGCGTTGAGAACGTCCTCCATATTTGGTGATGTCTTTGAGGAGAGGGGGTCGGTAGAAATCGGTCGGACGAGGGTTCGGTCGGAGAGGGCAGAAAAGTGACTCGCCGCAAAGGTCGTGATGATGGGTTTGATGGAGGGGCACGAACACCTCAGATTTTTGGTGAATTTCGCCAATCCACTCCGTGGTGTGGGGTTTCAGCTTATCGCACCGACCGTGAATTTACCGACGATTAGAGATAAGGAGTCATGTGATCTTGAGATTTTCCATCAGCGGCAAGCCTTCTGGTATGTTTAGAGTGCACCGACAGACAGAGTGTGGTATGTTCAAGAGGTAATGAGCGAAATCAATTGAGATTGTGTTTTGGGCATTACGTTACGTATCTCTTTCGGGTCTCTCGATCCGCGGTATCGCCAAAGCGAAGAACCCTGCGACGGAAAACAGCTCTATCCTACAGTCTTTCCAATACCCGGCCGCACGATGAATTTCTTCACCTCTAGAGTCCTCTCGATAGGACGCCAGGTCATTGCCCAGAGGCCAGCCCTCTTCACACAACGAGCGCCTTACTCCGCGGCTGCCACATCTTCAACGAATACCTTCAAAACACACGTCTCATACAAGCCCAATCCTCTCCAACACCCGGTCAACCCCAATAGGAAGAACAAAATTCCATACAAGGATCGTCAACTCAAGCAACCATTCGTCCCTCCAGCAGCAATCAAAAACCTCGACAAACTCGGCGCAACCCTTCGCTACGTTGTTCGACGGACGCCATCCTCCCAACTACCTGTATACCGCAAGTGGATGTCCGGTGGCAACCGCATGATCGTTATCATTAAAAAGATTGATGGAGACCGCTCCAAGTTTATCCAGGATTTGTCTAGGGACTTGGAGATTAAGCCAGTGGATATTCGATTGAATCCTACAACACAACACGTGGAGATCAAGGTAAGCAATTCCAACATTGGAGCTCTTGACAGACAACTAATTGTTCCAGGGTCATGTCTACGATAAGGTAGTTGAGTGGATCCTGAAGACCGGCTTTTGAAGAGCCGGCCATGAGTGATGTATACGGATTAGCCAGGTCTTATCCCTGACCAAACATATAAGAGGAATCAAAACTGTATCATATTGACCAGTCACCATCAGGGGCGACACAAGATGTACAATACATGTAGTACTGCGAGCGCATCATAGAAGCATATTTTTGTTTGTCCCTAATGTCTGGATTTGTTCACCATTCCAACTTCCTTTATACACCTGTAGATAGACAAGCAGTTTCATCATCACCTGTCTTGTCCCCAAACCATCGACTCCAGAATGCAAGTCTAAACGAGAAGCGCACGCTTCAAATGACAAGACACCAATCCCATGTTTCTCAAAACACTAACATACAAGCTTGAAGATGCGGTAATGCTATAGATTTTGATCCAAAAATAAAATCCCGATGCGACTATCACCTCCCAAGAGCAAAAAAGGTTGAAAGTTTTTGCAGTACTTCATCCTTTGACCACTCAGCAGATTGCATTGACAACGCTTCAAGCAAAGCATGAGGTGCTGGCATAGCTTTGACGGGTATGGATGACGTTGGATCGTTGGGATCTCTGGCCTTCTCAGCAAGTCGTCTTAATAGAGCAACTGCAACAACAACGATATACACCAGCTCAGGGTCTTTTCGGGGTGCTGTTCGGGGACCTTGAACTTGGGGTTGCTCGTACAGTTGACTGAGCTCCCGGATAAGCCTGAATAGATTCTGGGCGAAATCATTGCCAGATGATAGCCAAGATTGTGCGACTCCACTGTCGTGACCCGGAGCAAGTGAAGCCAAGATTTCAGCAGAAAGAAGCCCTTGCATCAAGAACGGCTTTCGAACTTCCACGAGGGATGGGAGGTTAGGTTGTCTCGTCTGTGTCTTGGCTTTATCCGGTATTGGTGCTATGGCCAAGCCAAAGGCACGAGTAAGCAACTCATAAGGAGGGCTGCTGTTCGAGTCGAGTGCGAAGACAGCTTTGTAATGACCCCGATTGGGTTCATCACGAGCCAGTAGCTTAGCAAGTGCATCGACAGCATGTGGCAGGTAGGCGTGCAAGCTTGGTTCGTATTGCGTAAAGAATAAGGTTCCATCTGAGACTGTAGGATTGGGCGCTGGGGCAAATGCCAGGAGAAACTGCAAGAGGCAGAGAGCCTGTTCGCGTCCAGGTATCTCTACAGACCCTGCGATATTGGAGAGCAAAATTACAACATCCTTCATGAAATCGAGAGTATTGTTGTGTGATCGAAGAAGCATAGTTCGGGTACCGAGGTATCTTATAACAGCACAGACAAATTTGATAACAATCTCATCGGCAAGTACAGAATGATTATCGTTCTGTTCGCCAGGGAACGAAAGGTTTCGAAGGATAGTTGTGACGCATATTAGACGGTCAACGGCCCGGTCGAGCTCATACTCCTGAGTCCCAAACACAGGCAGATCCCGGATATTAAACCTTTCAAGACGACAGGCCCTCAAGACGTCTTCGTATGGTGATATTTGAATCTCATCGGAGACTTCGGCTGTATGCTCAGCCAGCATCTCCACTTGATCCTCGGCACATTCGATAAGAGCCTCTATCAGCTCGTCGCAGTACCGAAGCTGAATAAAATGCAATTGGTTCATGGAGCACGATGCAGCTGCCAGTACGTCAAGGGCTAGGCGCGTCTCGCCATGAATCCCGCTCTGCAAACTCTTAGTAAGAGCACCGATATCGATGTTCCCCAGCTCCTGAAGAGGAGGTACGTCGGGTTTCCAGCGTTCCAATTCCGCTCCAAGTTTGCTAAACGCATTCAAATCAACACCGCCAAATGTTGATAGCTCCCTGGCACAGGGGCTGTACTCGTCAGTTTGAGGTGCGAGCCTGGGCATTTTTTCCACAACCACAGGTGCTGCTGAGGCCTGACGCCCTTCATTTTGTGACATGCTTCCAGCTCTGCGGGTTGCTGGAGAGGGAGCTCCCGGGAACTCCGGCACAGCAGAAACGTCGATCGTTTGTGATAATGTGCGATTTTGGCCTGGCATAACTGGAGGCTGTGGCTGCATCTGAGGCTGGGGTGTGGAAAATCCGTTAACTGGAGGCTGTCCTGGCTGCATTTGCTTCATGGGAGTTTGTTGCATTTGAGCTGGGGGCCCAGATTGGCCCATGGCACCAGGGGTCATTTGTTGTCCATGTTGCATCTGCTTTTGTGGAGTAGCCTGTCCCATGAGTGTGCCTGGAGTTTGTGGCTGTTGTGGTTGCTGTTGGGACTGTTGCTGCGATTGCTGTTGTTGCTGTTGCATCATCCTTTGCTTCTGCTGTTGAGCAATCCACACTTCCTCGAACTTATAAAGGTTGCGTTCATAGATCGTCCTCAATGTCTGCAGAACAATAGGATTCTGGGGTGGCAGGCTAAGCATTTGAGCAACATGGGGCCAGCCGTTAGGCGTCGTAGTTGCCTGCTTGTAACCTCCCTTAGTCTGAACCGCTTGAAACAACATCATGAGATTAACTGGTCGGTCCATCACCATGGGATTAGGATCCAATTGCAAGCCTTTTGAGTTCATTAGTGTCGTAAGATTCTTCATAAATTGTTCAGGATTCACGTTAGCCATCATCCTCTGCTGAGGCCTCATGCCTCCTTGTTGCATCTGTCCATTAGGCATTCCAGGTACTGGCTTATTAGGCATCACACCACGGCCCATATTTTGTGCCTGCATCTGTGCTTGAATTTGAGTATTGCCTTGCAGTTGTTGTTGCAATCTCATCTGATAGGCGGCCATCTTCTGCGCATCCATCATGCCCGGGCGTTGAGGGGTTTGCTGCCCTTGTTGCTGCTGGCCTTGTTGTTGTGGTGTGCCTTGTTGTTGTTGGCCCTGCTGCATTTGAGGGGGGAACATATTGCCTTGCATCTGGCCCATGTGTTGTGGCATTTGACCCATCTGCTGCGCCATCATTTGGTTGCCAGACATCGCATTCGGATTTGGTGAAGGTCGCGTGTTCGAAGGTGATGGAGCAAAGTTTGGGTTGAAACCTTGAGCCATGTTTTGCATATAAGGGTTCGGCTGAGGAGTGCCATGTTCGGACGGTATCGGTGATGTCTGAGGGTTGAATTGCTGGCCACTGGGAGAGAATGGGTGTGGTGACGCGGTCGCGACCCGTTGAGGAACACTTCCCGGTCGCATTTGGTTGCTCATTATCGGGGAGGGGCTCGCATTGGCGGAACCATTAGGTTGAAGATGAGAAAATTGGCCAGGGTTTTGCTGAACCGCGCCGGGTTGGAAGCCTCCAGCAAATGGCTGTTGCTGCGGCGTCTCTGAGCGCGACGTTGGGAGCATTCCGGGATTTTGGCTAGGAGAGCCAGCGAGACTATCCTCACGAGGGCGAGGCCGCTTCGATGGAATAACGGAATTGGTCTGGTATACAGGATTCTGAAAAGAAGGTGAAGCATTGCGCATGGAGCCAGGGCCATTAGCCATGGCGCCGCCCATTTGCTGATTAAACTGAGCAGGATTGAATTGAGCCGGATTGGCCATGAAAGCGGAAGGATCCATCATGTTACCGGCAGCGTTAGAGTCGTTCATGTGTGGAAAGCCGTTGCCATTGTGGTTTGGGACGGCGTCGTTCATCCAGGTGCTCATGGCGATCGACCCAACAGGCTATGCGCGACGGAGTTAGCGATCAGCAGGCACGCGAAAAGCGTCCATGGAGGAGCGCCAAGAAGACGAGGATACAATGACGAAAGGCTGAGATAGGAAGCGATGAGTGGGAGATGAGGCAGTGACACGGTGGTGATGGGACAAGTCGCGTCACGGCGTGGGTTTGGTGGAGAGCAGTGTAGTGCGAGAGACCAGACCGAACCAGAGCCAGACCAGCGAGAAGACCTTGTGTCAGCCTGCCGGTACTGGGAATGGGCATAGGCAAAGGGGACAGGAAAGTGGGAAATAAAAAAACGCCCAGATTGGATTGGTTGGCACGGTGGTCGGTGCAGGGCGACGCGCTTCAATCAAGCGGCAGATGATAGATGGGAATGA
The DNA here is from genome assembly GCF_013396075.1 of Fusarium subglutinans. Classification (NCBI taxonomy): domain Eukaryota; kingdom Fungi; phylum Ascomycota; class Sordariomycetes; order Hypocreales; family Nectriaceae; genus Fusarium; species Fusarium subglutinans. The sequence continues at coordinate 115,356 of NW_023502121.1, read as the reverse complement.
CGGGTCGGGTGAGAATGGATGGAAAGGTAGAGGGAGAAAGCGAAAGCCGCGCGACGGGAGCAAGAGAGCAAACGGATGGGCAGCGGACAACAGACTGGACAGCACTGTAGCGCAGCCACATTTTCAGCAGGCAACCCAGCAAGCGACGCCGCCAACAGTGGAGAGCAGGGTGATGGGCGAGCTGAGCCAGCCAGTGAGGGAGAATTTTTTTTCGCTGGGCGGGTCTCCATCAGCAGTACGGAGTAGCAGCACCAGGACCATGGGAGGTGGTGCTCGGGAAGGCAAGGACGCGCAGCACTGAGACCAAACCAAGCGCAGGCGACTTCGACTAGCCAATGAAACCTGGCGCTCGTTGAGTGACCAACGGGAAAGGGAAGACAAGAGAAATAGTGGATGCGAATGGGCAGGCAAAAGTGAAGCGAAGCGAGGAGAAGCGACAGCGTACAACTCTATCTATCTCATTCCATCGTCCACTTGGCGCGGAGATTCTACTGATACATAAAATGATGCTGAGATTCAATAGAAAAAGGATAGCCTTACCTAAGCCAAAGAGTGAGAGCGCGTTTGCAGTGGGTTTGCGATAAACTGCAATGGATGCTCGTCGCGTTGGGTCAGGTCTGTCTGAATGGATTGGCCTGGGTTTCAGCAAACGGCGAAGACATCTCTGAGAGTCGGGGGGAGGCTGAGTCTGTTTTGCAGCGCGTGGTGCTTGACTGTTCCGGGTATAGCGTTATTTCGAGGTCAAGCCACTTGTGCGCACCTAGACGAATCAGATAAATGCGTTAGTGAGAAACTAAGGTTAGCTCAGCATCAGATAAGATTACCATAACAAGTAGCAGCAACTTATAACAGCGGGCCCGAGTCTGTTATCATATTGCTATCCCATTCTTCTATCGAACTGGGAAGCGGTATTCCTGGCGACAACAAGCGCCTGGCAGACGAACAAAAGGCTTCCGATCAAAGTGCCCCATGGCTACATGGGGATTGCTTCTGCCAGTCATCAATGAAGCTCAGTCCATGACTGCAAGGCGAACATTGACTATCGACTACTGGCGACATTGAAGCTGGCCTGGAAACGCCATGAGAGTTTTGCCATTATCTTGTCTCCGGTCCGACTGTTTTGTTGCAACTGAGTTACTTTCTCCAGTTGATACTCTCAGTTGCTACAGACCTTCATGTCGATATCGAGAGAGGTTGGCGAAAGGCTTCCAAGCTCGTAGCATAAGCACCGGAGAAAAACACTGAACCATTGTCGCAACTGCAGACATTCTGACGCCCAAGCTCGAAGAGTATGTCAGTGCTGTCAAAGTACCTAGTACCCGTCATGTGCAAATCGTCCAGCAATCTGCTCCTGTATTTAGCCACATATCTCAGTGGACGTAATCCGCGCGCGCACGTAGCATATGTGTCGCAAAGTTTCGGGCCAAATATCCGTACCCCATGTAACGATTCATCGAAACCAACATGGCCTTAACACACTTGTGCAGGCACTATCTCATTGAAAACGAGGTCAAACAGGGCCGATAGCGGTAGCTGACTGCGCTGGTACGCAGGCTTTTTGCTCCCTGTGTCCATAGCAATGGCCGGAACAGCTGGGATATCTTTCCATTGGGGTGACCCTCCACGGCCATACCGTGAAGGCAGACCCATACAGAGGAACAGGCAATTCGCCACCAGGAACAGCGCAAAGCGCTAGGAGCAGCAACTGCGCAGGTGCTCCCAAATTAACAGCCAGCATGCTCAATAGCCATTCTTTCGGGTCAGAGAAACATGAACTTGTCTTTGCTTGTTTCTTCTTGGAAGAGGCGCAGACACAGAGCTATCGGCTTTGAGTCCGGGGATGGTCTGCGGTGGCGCCTGATGCGGGCTGTCCACCCACCACTGGCGCTTCCCGAGTGGATGCCAGTGGATGGATCCTTGTCAGGCAGGCCGTCATGGCCAGAACAGCCAGCGCCGTCTCAAGTTTGTTCTGGACTGTCTTTGATGTGCCGGTGAAGGCTGTCGCGATTTTTCGTGAAATCCATTCGTTTGTTGTTTGCTTGGTCAGTTTATGCTTGTTTTCGCTTGATTTGTGAGCCTGTCGTGTCGAAAAATCAATTTGCAATCGAGTGAACTGCCATCCCACTAACAGCCCAGCCCAGCGGCTTGGGGTGCCCTGAAAACCAATCGACAATTTGGAGATGGCTCCGCGTCTGTATAAGTGAGCAGACCAAAGACAGGCGTGCGTACGACAGCAACACACGTCGAAAAGAGAGGTTTCGAATGTGAAGGAGTCAAGAAGAAGAGGTACAAAAGGTTTAAGAGGGGAAAACAGGCGGGAAATGGGCAGCAAGAAGGAACGGGGGAAGGGGGGTAGTTATGTGAAATACCTTACCTTGCCTTGCCTTTCTCCGTACCGCCAACAGCCAGCCTGTGCCTGTGCCTGGGCTTGCGACCTCACTTGAGCTCTCACTTCGGGGGCTTTGATTAACGAAATTTTCTCCGCTCAAGCATGCTCCATTTTTGCTGCTCCCATTCAAAGTTATTGTCAATCTGTATCTTATTTCATTTGGCTTCGAACCCTTATTCACTTGCTTATCTGGTCAAGCCGTGGTTCCTGAGTGGCGCATGTCTGCAATTCATCCTCAGGATGGGACCAAGGATTGATTAAGTCTGACCAGCCAAACCACGAAAAGTCAACTAATGATGTTTCGTTTAGAAAAAGATGTCTCGATACGGGCCATGTCTACGCTCTGGGGGAATCCATGTTGCTTCGTTTCCCTTCGTTGTTTCTCCAGGTCTCCTATTGTTTTCCAACCTCTGATCCTCTCATTTCTCACTCACGATCCGACCACCCACTCACACCTCTAGGGTCGCTTGCGCACTGTACTGTACGATTCCAGATCACCCACGCGCTGTTTTGAGGTGGGCGACTGACTTGGCAGGGCCTGCTTGTGCCACGGCCCTAACAACAGTAATCAGTTCCGATCAATGATTGTTTCTCTGGCGGAATCTTTCAATTATGCTTTTGTGGGGGTGGTTCTTAACTAGATTTGTTGAATTCTGCTGGCGATGACTGAACACGTCCATATATAGGCTGGCTCATGGATCTTCCGCCTCAGACTGTTACAAATATTGGAAAATGAACTGGCTTTGCCCCGCCAAGTATGAATTGCAAAGAAGCGGTCTCGCTATCATAGAAAAGGGCTTGATCTTCCCCTCTTTTCCCCTCCCAATCCCTCCTGAAATCGGTTTCTCAAGTCCCCTCATTTCCTAGGTAGCCGTGAACTGCGCCTTATCCAGTCGCCCTACATGCCATGTGCTTCTTGGTCACTCTTCTTCCCCTGCTGTGAACTCCCCACATTGATGGAGAACGGGGTCTGTGGCGAATAGTTTGTTGTGCTGCAGGTTACAAGAAGTCAATTCTGCCTCAGATTGCTCACATCATCTCTCGTGAAAGGTGTCTTTTGCTGGCTGATCAGCAAAGTCATTCGTGAGTGGAAGGAGGCGTGAGAGTAAGCAATCCATGGACAGGGCTGGGCCAACCACCTGTGATGGTTGCAGATCTATCTCGCCCCAAAAGGCAAAAGACCTTCTCCTACCCAACATGATCAACATGTAATTGCCGTTTATTAGCCTTTGAGCCATTGACGCCCTGAGGCTTTGGGAGAAAACACCCTGACACCTCGTGTCATTGACAGAAGACAGGCCCAATCCCAGCACGTGCTGAGGACTGAACGTAAAACTCGGCAGAAAAGAGAAACAATCATTACTCTAGGTCACCTCCGAGCAAGCATCACATCAACCCTGGAGCTTGGGACTGTGTCACGGCTGGACGGTCAGGAGATACTACTACGCAGTAAACAGCGTACAGGAGCCTGCATATAAAACGGCCCAGATGCCGTTCTGGCTTCCCCCATGCATATACAAGTTACATGATGTATGATGCCATCAATAGACGGCTCCAGTCGCTTGCGGGACCAACAATCGCGTGGCATGGGGCCCTCTTCAGGAAACGACATCTGTTGGTGGATGCGATGCTTTCCACATATCGATTTTGAGCCAGGGAATATATCAGCTGAATGCACTGTTCTTGTTGCTATCGAAGTAATTTCGATAGAAGCTACTCAGTCTCGTTTACCTTAGCTTTCCACATCTTCGACTTGCTCATTTCAGCTCTGTAGCCCCATAACTAGCGGCTTCCTCCTTGAGGCTTGACGGGATGATCCCAAAACGCTGGGTCACCCTAATATCGGGCCCGGGCCTTGCAACCACCACAAAGCGATCTCCAGTTAAGGGGATGCAATAAACCTTGGGACCTCTGTCATAGGTGACAAAAAGCCTTATGTAAACTTATTTACCTTTGGCATAATTTAGTATAGATTCAGAGGATCTTAGACTAAGTATTTTTAGGACCTAAATCTAACGTTAGAAGTTATCCTGCGCTCTGAGGCCGGTTTCTCCTGGCCTCTGGATGACAGAGACTTTGGACCGTGGCCCAAGGTAGGTAGGGTAAAAAATTGATGTGGTTGAACAGCCTGTTAATATTCCACCATTGATTATTTCTCATACCTAGTAACTAATACCATCTACATAATTGTCACTTATGACTTTGAGTTCTTAAAAGTTCAGCTCTCCCTTGGTCCCTTAGCTTCCCCAAATGAAGGTCAATTATACAACCTACAGTTTACCCGTTGGCTCGAGCCAACGGGTATAATCCTGGACTGTGTTTATCTAAAGAAAGATTCTTCTTCCAGTAACCACAGCCCCCGTCACGATATCTGTCTCTTATCACTTGTTGTGTTTTTCCTCCTTTTTCCGACTATCCGTATGGTATCCACGATCAAGATTTGCCGCCAATGCAACAGGAACAAGGTGCAAGTATCATGTTGATTTTTACCGTAACCACATAAAAATGTTAATTAGCTCTATTCAAACCCATCTAAATGGACTCCATCTTCTGTTTGGTATGTTCCAAAACTGCCCGAATACCTTCATCCAAAACATTCAGCGCAAGATACTCGTCTATCCATGCAATGGTCTTCTTCTGTAATTCCGTGCGATCTGTTGTGGTTTCCACGTACCGGCTCAAGCGTGACAGTACCTCCCTGAGGTTCTTGGGAAACTCTGCTGTCTGAGGGTCCACGCCTATAATAGGCTGGCGAATATGAACGTTGCATGTGGCTGGGTGGTTGGGATACTCCTGATCAAGGGCATCCAGAACATGCTGTGATACCCTAGGCTGAGCTGGGACATGTGTGAAAGACACGAAGAGGTCAAAGAATACCTCCGCAGTGTTGGCGCTGAAGAAGGCCTGCTTCTTTGAGATATCGAAGATAGCCATAGGGATAGCGCCATCCATAGCAGGATTTGATTTCAAATGCTGAGCGGTCTGCTTGTCAATAACCTTGGCTTGGGCGTTGGACGGTCCTGGGAGATCATCGTCGTCCTCATCATCATCATCATCATCGCTATCCACAAGTCGCAACTCGTCGCCATCCTCCTCACGATCAGGCCGGAGAACATCCTGCCCGGGCTTTGCGACCGCCTTGCGCTTATCGACCTTTTCAAGCCATTCCATCTCCGTTCGCGCATATTCAACCCAGAGTTTTTCATTCGTTGTGCAGAAGCGGCAACCTCGCATGAAAAACCCACGCGCGGCAGCCATGTCGCCATTCTTCGCTGACCTTCTGCCTGCCATTGCCCACAGCTCAGGGTCTGTAGGCATCATGCGTAGAGCATTGGTCATGGTTTTGCGCCAGCGCTTGGATGCTTTGACGCTGGACGTATACGAAAGATATTCTCTCCACAGCGCACTGCTTCCTGGGTGTCGGTTGACACCTCGCTCGTAAATCGCAAGAGTACGGCCCTGGCCAGCATGGGCGGACTGGAGGTGTCGGATTTTGAGACGCTTGCAGCGTTTGCTGCGGAGGGACTCAAGGGACTGCTCCCATTGAGCGTATGAAGACCAATCCGATGGCTTATTTCCAGGTGAGAGGACTCTGTGCTCGTAATCGTTGCGCTTCTGGACAATTGTGCGAATCTCATCCTACAAAAATGATGGGTTAGTTGACAATGTTCTCTAGCAAAGTTAAAATGCAATTACCTTGGAAAATATTTCTTTCTCCTCCCATTCTCGCAGCTGTGGTACAGCGCGTTCGAGATAGAATCTGGCCTTATCAGCGACGCCAGCCATATTGCGTTTGTGCGACCAAGAGGTATTAGTATGGTTGAAGGTAAGGTAGATAGACAGCAAATTTGGGAAGTTTTTTTGCCGACAAGGCTGGCAGATCAATGACTTTTTAGCGGGGCACTTTTCAGCCTCGTGGTGGTCGCGACGGCGGGAGCCAAAATGGAAATCGCCGTCTAACGTTAGGCTGTTTACCTATTTCTCGCTTGGAGTACTCTGTACGGAGTACCTGGCCTTTGATTCGCCTCGGGAGCGCGCGGGCCAGTGTCAAAATAATATCGATTTCCGAGTGTCCCCTGCCCCGGTCGGTCTCCACTTAGCAATTACACTTCCAAGTATTACGTCGCGGTGGAGGTAACGCCAAAGCTCCGAGGTCTGTTTGTCTTGTCCGAGAGTGAATCTCACCACTTGCATGATCGTTTCCTCTCGTCGCTCGTTCTGAGATTTGACTCTTGTTTCCCGGATCGCCCGGATGGGATTTTAGAGTGTTTGTTCAGTCCTTATCTCCTTCGAAATGGCTTCAAAATACAAGGACAAAGACACAGGCGTTGTCCTAAGCTTCAATGGAAGTTTGGTCAGTTGGGCGCATACTGCTGTCGCGTATAGTATGGTTTTGCATCCTCCTCCGTTGTAGATATGCAACCTGGATGACTGAGACGCTGATTCGTGGTGTTCTAGCTGCTTTCTTTAGTGCATTGGTTATTGGTGTTTACCTACACTACCACAAGATCGTACAAAATGAATTCTACGGTTATCCGCAAGAATGGTTCCCCTCAGTCTCGGCGACTATTGGCGATCGGTACCCCGAGCGATCGTTCTTCATGATATTCATTGCCATCACATCCGGTACAGCATAATCGATCGAATTGCGCCACATCCGCATTGTACTGATAGCTCCCAGGTCCTCGGTTTGCCCTCGTCGGTTTATGGTATCTCCTCACGCGAAAGCCCGGCCAGAAGCTGCCTACTTTCGTGGCTGTTATGGGCCTACTTCGAACTCTTACCTGTGGCGGCTGGACATATATTACATCTACGGACGACCACGATTGGCATGACATTCTCATGATTTCTTACATTGTTGCGACGCTTCCGTGGACGACTGGCTGTATCGCACTCAGCCCCTCCAATCCTCAGGCCATCAAATATCGCAAATATTTGGCATCTGCCTTTTTCGTCACCCTTGTGCCACTGATCTATTTTTTCATTCAGCACAAGGTGCATCGTGTCGCTGGAGGTAAGACAATGGCAACGTCATTGAAGTGTGGCCCACTAACACCATAAACCAGCTTACACGACTTACGCCTTCTTCGAGTGGTCATTGATCATCTTTGATGTGGCCTTTGACGCCGTGACGGCTCTCGATTTCAGCACCTTTGCCATTGAGGTTAGAGATATCAAGGGTGCGAGCAAGGGGTACGTTCAATGGCTTCCCAGATAGTCTTTGTCTTCCAGAACAGCCGTTTGCGAAATATACATGTTTGGAGGTCCTTGTCTAAGTCTTTTGCAGTGAGAACCTGTCGTCTATCCCATCCGCCGTCCTGGAAAAGGAGTAAGTACAGAATTAGCGTGAGGAGAAGATTGTCATTAACCAACTCCTTAGAAAGGAAAAAGCAACCGGTGGTGTTTTTGCTGTTCGCTTCAGCTGGCCCGAAGCACTTGACATTGCCGCTGAGGTCTATCATGGAGTAAGTTCTCTGCTTTGGGCGGGAACGATGATTTGCTGACCCATCTTAGTATGTTTTCTGGACTATTCTGACTAGTCTGGGGCTTGTAGTGTGGTGTAAGTCAATCTAGATCGTTGATTGAGATCTGTGTGACCCTAACTCAATATCAGACTTCCCGCTTTGGTACATGGGCATTTCAGGATACGAAGTTCTGGTCATGACAACGATTTCGCCCTTCATTCTGGCCAGCCGTTCAGCTCGGTCTCTTGTCATGAACAACTTGCGCGCAGTACACCTTCTGTCTCTCGCAGGCATCGCTGCCTATCTGGTTGAGGAACCCAGTTATCGCCTGTTCACGGTTGGATTTGGCGTTTTTATGTCGTGCTTGGGGTGGGCCGGCACCCTTTTCGCTGAATCAGTTCATGAGGGCCGCCTTGAATCCAAAATCCTAGGTTGGATGATTGGTCTTATTCTTTCCTCTACTGCCAAGTTTGCGTGGTGGACGAATAACCCTATTTGGCCTATTATGCATGCTGCAAATGGCGGTTGGAACAATACTGGTCTTGTGCTGGGTGTTCTAGCCGCCCTCCGCTTCACCAGACGAGCCCCCCTGGCTGCTGGTTTGGCTCCACGGCCTGCAAAGAGTAGCTCGAGTTTCCTTTCATCACTCGGTCTTGCTGGGTTGTTCTTTGGCCTCCACTCTTTACTCTCTGATACCAGCACCATGATCCTCTGGGGGTGGGAGGGTTATCCCATTCGTGGCCCATACTTCTCCACACATGGCTGGCTCACTGTTCTTGCCATGTCGCTAGGTCTTTTCGGCGGAGTCTGGCAGCCTAGGCTTGCAAGCAGCTGGGGGGTCTATATCATCGGTACCGTCGGTGCTATGTTTTTGACTTTCTTCAGTCATTGGTCCGGTTACTACGGCGCTCTGACGCTTGCCACCTACCTGATGGCATATTCTGTGCCCATTTTGACCCATGCAGCCAAGACAAATCCTACGACAACTTTTGGCAACGGTTTCCTCATCTACAACTTCTTAGTGCTCTTCCACGTCTGGGTTGTGGCATATGCCTTTGTTCCAGGTGGCCAACTCGTTCGTGAGCACACTGACTGGATCATGTACACGATGATGACCTGCATTGGTGCTGGCGTGTATGGTATCGACGCCTCAGGTCATCGACAGCAACCTTCGAAACGGTCTGTGCCAATCCAGCAAAGGAAGTATTTTGGCGTTGCGACCATCCTTATCAATGTTTTCTTCTTGGTCTCGGCCTTCCAGCGGTTCCCTAGTAATAACTATCAGCCTTATCACGCTGATGACCGTATCCTCACTGCAGGTATTTGGACGATCCACTTTTCGTTTGACAACGATATGTGGGCATCAGAATACCGTATGCGAGATCTCATTAAGGAATTGGAAATTGATGTCATCGGTCTTCTTGAGTCCGACAACCAGCGTATCATCATGGGTAACCGTGATGCCACGCAGTTCCTTGCTGAGGATCTCGGCATGTATGTCGACTACGGTCCTGGCCCCAATAAGCATACATGGGGTGCCGCTCTTCTGTCGAAGTTTCCTATCCTCAACTCGACGCATCACCTTCTACCTAGTCCTGTCGGTGAACTGGCTCCTGCTATCCATGCGACGCTGGATGTCTATGGTCAGCTCGTCGATGTATTCGTCTTCCACTCCGGGCAAGAAGAGGATCCTGAAGACCGACGTCTGCAGTCACTTTATCTCGCTGACCTGATGGGTTCGACCCCTCGGCCAGCATTCTTACTCAGTTATTTGGTGACAAAACCAAAGGAGGGTAACTACAACACTTACGTGAGTGAGAAGTCGGGTATGAAAGATGTAGACCCGTCAGATTGGGACCGATGGTGCGAATACATCCTTTTCAAGAGACTTAAACGTGTGGGTTACGCGCGCGTGAGCCGCAGCTCGATTACCGATACGGAACTACAGGTTGCCAAGTTCAAGATCCCCGAGTCCAAAGAGGAGATCGAGAAACTGGATGCCCAGCCAGATAAGGAGCGTAATCGCCGAGTTAAGGAGGAGGAGGTCCCTGAAGGTTGGAGATTCCCCGCAATGTTCCGGGGTGACGGCGTGCGAGAACACAGATACCATGTGTTCAACGAGCCCAGGTATTTCAACTAGAGGGGCTGTATATTACATTGAGTAAGGGTTTGGGCAATACCACAACGGTACATCTCGATGCCGTATATGCTCTTCAAATTAATGGGAGGAGTTAATGGGATAGGCCAGATATGGATCATGAATAATGTACGGCGGTGATGTTCATGTGCTTAATTCTAGTGCACGCAATATATACTCTTTTTGTATGTATGTTGGCTGTATGATAGTCTCTCAGCAAAATATTCCATATTGAAAATGCTGATCTCTTTAGGCCGGTGCTCTAGGGTATTCCCCATTCATGTTCACGGAGCCGGTGATTCATGTGGTGGTGTCCATCCATAAGATGCATTTGTACGCAATTGTGTACTAGGTGCCTGAAGAGGAGTGTATGCATTGCTTTTTACGGGGTCAGCGCGTGGCATTTTGAATCAACAATGTCTCGATAATGTTTGCTATTCTTCTCCACAAACCTCTACGACCGATGGAATGGCTTGTATTCCTGCAAGATAACAAAGTTACAATGAAACTCAAGTGTCTTGACACAGACTTACCACGAAATCGGTCAGCTGCTGACCAACAAGGTCCGAAGAAAGAATTACCCTATCGTATCCATTCGTGGATGTATTCCTGCAAAAGAACCGTTGTCAAGCCTGCATTGTGTATGTACACAGACGAAAACTGCAGATTTCCGTGCCCACCCCGCAAAGAGATATCTCCGTCCCCACTCGGACCGCCGAAACTCCACAACGCCGCGGTCATCGTCGGGCATGTCCTGTCGCACGCTGGTGCGCAAGGTATGACCAAGAAAAATAGAGTATTTGTGCGATTCCGCAGGACGGACCAGAGCCGCCTGTGTGGTGAGTGCCGAGTTGGAGCAAAGACCGAAGGGGTCAAGAATCGTTCGTATTATACACATTATTCATGACGGCATAAAGACCTTGGCTTGACGTGGATAACTGATTGGCGGCCGACTGTACTTTTTTTTGTTTTTGAAATGGCAGGCGACCTTTGGAGGTAAAGAGGCTGGATTAGGAACAACGTCTGAGCATTGTTGTGAGCCAACGATGTATTGCATCACTATGATAGGTGCCTAGGTTAGTAGTTATTTCTTGAGTGGGAGACAAAGGGGTTTATATGGTAGATCTGAACATTGGACGAATAACTACCACTATACGAAAGCTGGCATTTTCATATAGTAAAATTCCGAGTTCATGCCCCTCGTAACTAGGAGTCAAGAAAGTTACCTACCTACCTACCTACCTACCTTAGGTAGATGCAATCATGGATCTGATTAATTAACGTACAATTCCCCAAATGACAAACTTAAAACCCCACAATCTAAGAAGCTCCCCCACAATCTCTCAATTCTCCGCGATCCAATACTGTTCCGTCATTTCCAATCCGAACTTAGCCGCTCGAAGACTTCATGGCTCACCCCTCCACCTTCAACAAGTTTGTGATTATTGACAAGCTTTGTGTGCCGCCGCCAGCCGATTATGAGCGCCTCGCCTAGACCCAGACCAGGGATGGAAGAAGTCAGCGAAGCATGAGAAGTGGGCGGGCATGATGGGCTAGATAGAAAAGAGGGTGGTCATGGGGCTGCTGTCGTCGTGTAGGTATGGATATGTATCGCTTTGTTTCTTGATAAGACGTATATAACTCCTCCGGAGCTTCCGCCTCTCTTGATCTGTTGTCTACCTCTTATTCTCACAGCTTCTTAGACACTCACCCTTTCTGAGTGCGGGACAGACAAGATGACGTTCAACTTAACACATCTGTTGGTTTACTTGGGATTGTTGGTTGGAGGACTAGCTCTCTATGTAAGTCAACACTGCCTACAGCTTCTATGATAAACAGACACTCATATTTGGCCAGGGCTTCGGCATTGTTGTTTACCGAGTCTTCTTTCACCCCCTAGCCAAATACCCAGGCCCATTCATCGCCAAGATCACAGATGGATACCAGCTCTACCATGCCTGGAAGGGCGACAGGCAGCTCGAGTTCTGGCGCATGCACCAAAAATATGGCCCAGTTGTCCGCTTTGGCCCCAACTCGCTTTGCTTCAACTCCAACAAGGCCCTCAAGGAGATCTACGGCTTCCGCACAAACGTCCGCAAGGCCGAATTCTACAATGCCTTTGTTCACCCTACCGCCAATACGCATAACACGCGCGATAAGGAGGTCCATGCCCGCAAGCGCCGTGTCATGTCTCAGGCCTTCTCCGAGAGCGCCATGAAGGAGATGCAGCGATACATCTTGGGTAACGTCCGTACTTTCTGCGAGCAGATTGGTATGTTGGAAGGCTCCGGAGAGGAGACCAAGGGCTGGACCAAGCCTCGAAAGATGAGCGACTGGTGCAATTACCTTGCTATGGATATTCTTGGTGATTTGTGCTTCGGCAAGGCTTTTCATATGCTTGAGAGCCCGACTAACCGCTTTGCCCTGGAGCTTGTTGAAGCTGCTACAACACGGCACCTTCTCGTAAGTGTACCTGCGAGCTTCCGAAATGGCAAAAGATGAAACTGACACTCACAGTGTGGAACCATGCCCATCGTGAACAAACTTAACCTGGACAAGATCCTCTTCCCTGGACTCGCTGCTGGTCGTGCTCGCTACATGGGCTATAGCAAGGGCCAACTTGCAGAGCGCACCAAGCTTGGTGAGGAGACAGATCGGCGCGATTTCTTCTACTATCTTCTCAAGGCCCGCGATCCGGAGACTGGCCAGGGCTTCAGCACTCCTGAGCTCTGGTCCGAGTCCAACCTACTGTAGGTGGCACCAGACAAACTCGAAACACTCCAACTAACAACTGAATAGTATCATTGCTGGATCCGACACCACATCGACCGCGATGGCTGCCACTCTCTTCTACCTTGTACGATGCCCTCGCGCTCTCGAGCGAGTCACCGAAGAAATCCGAAGCAAGTTCAACGATGTCGAGGAGATCTGCCAAGGCGCTACTCTCGCATCTTGCACCTACCTCCGAGCCTGTATCGATGAAGCTATGCGTCTCTCTCCATCCGTCGGTGGCATTCTTCCCCGTGAGGTTCTCTCTGGCGGTATCACCGTTGAAGGCCGTGCCATTCCCGAGGGCACCGTTATTGGCGTTCCCCATTATACCATCCACCATAACGAGTCCTACTACCCCTCGCCATATGAGTACGTCCCTGAGCGATGGCTCGTTGGTGCTCTCAACCCCCTCACTGGCGAGAAGACAACCGAGGACGAGGTTGCTCTGGCTGCCAGTGCATACTGCCCCTTTAGCATTGGGCCCCGTGGCTGTATCGGCAAGGGTCTCGCCTATGTCGAGATGACAAACACACTTGCCCGCACTATGTATCTTTATGATATGCGCAAGGCTATTGGTATCGTGGATCCTGCTGAGGGCAACCCCAAGAATGAATGGGGTCGACACCGACCAAGCGAGATGCAATTGGTTGATACATTTACGAGTGCTAAGAACGGACCCATGATTGAGTTCCGTAAGGCTGCGCATATCAAGGCGTGACTTCAAACGTATAAAAGTAGGAGAGAAATAGGAGTTCATGAAATGGATGTACAGGACATAAGATACAGACACCTACCAGTCACGGAGATGCTAATTTTGGATCCAGCAGGAGGAGAACGCAAAACTCATGATTGAACGGTCTATGAATACCTGGTTAAATGAACAAAAATCAACGTATTAGAATTGAAGCCATGTCTTTCGTTACGTTGCCGTGATAAATACCTATAATCAGAGCGGCTTAGAGGTACCTTGCATAAATAAAGTGACTAACCTTCGAGGGGAATCTCGTGGTGAGACATGTGGAATGAAGAAAGACCTTTGAATCTGGGGATATGCTGTAGAATTTGAATATATCAGCATAAATTCTGCTACATAATTATTCAGTGACAAAAGTATTGAGCTAAGTTAGCTACATAAGGTAAGGAGAGAAAGGGGCTTCTTAATGCATTTATCCCTTCTTCCACGTCTAAATGGATGGAACCTGAAGCTTAGTTACTTGCTCCGCGGGGGATGAGCAGAGCTTCAGTGAGCTTCAGACTCTAGCCCATGACGACCCACTAATTGAGCACCAGGTTGTGACAAGCGTTCGCAAAAACCTGATGGGCCCAACGAGGCTGGGGAAAGGCTGAGAATGCTTTCTATCCTTCTCTAAGCTTTCTCTGTTACACATTCTCTTTCTGTCCCTCAACTTCGCTTTTCTAGAAATTTGAAATAATCCGCCCGAATCCCGAAAACGATTGATACGTGACTGGAGTACCTATGTCATGAGGCAGTTTGGCACTTGGCTCATTTGAATCCTGGCGCGTCCAAGTTTCTACGGCCATAACTTGACTGGACCAACACGCAATTCCCGTTCAATTATCGTCAAAGGATGACTTTGTGTAAATTCTTTCAGCAGGGCAACTGCAAATTCGGCAGTACGTTTTATTATTTCGATTCTGTGGGCTGCGTTGCTCTCCTTCTGATCAAACTGACTTGTCTATAGATAGTTGCCGATTCGAACATGTAAACCCAAACAATCGAAATCAGCCCTCGAACCGCTTTGGAGCTCTTGGAGGAGGGAGCAATCAAAACCCAGCTGGTACGAACACGACAGACGTTGATATACGAGACAAGAACTGACGACTCAGCAGACAAATACAACATTACTATCGATACCATCGAAAAGGATTTGACGAACGAAGTTCCGCAATGGATCCTTTCAGCCTATGCGCCTGGGCGAGATGCTCCTGGTCAGCTCTTTGGCGGATATCCGCGCGAACAGAGCTTTGAAGAGCTGCGGCTACACTTCATGATGGGAAAAGCGTCGGGCAATGAACAGCAAGCTGTGAGCGTCCATTCAATCGGTCTCTACGCAACCGTCCAGACTGACCTAGATTCGACCTTAGCTTAACGAAGCACAAGAGTTATATGCTCAGGCGCAACAACAAATGCAGACCGCTCTACGCGACGTCAAAGGGGCAATTCAGTTTGTTGTAGGCGAAGAAAATAACCACCCGAATCGGCACGATATTTGCAAACAGGGAACGCAAGGAGCTCCCTTTGGCGAATTTCTCGTTGGGAAGCGACCCAAGTCGACAATCGCCGATACTGGCGTTCAGCCAACTCCTTTCGGGTCCAACAATAACAATGCTTCAAGTCCTTTTGGTGGAGGTGCATCGGCCGGTGGAAGTGCCTTTGGGCAGCCATCGACTCTCGGCGCGAAACCAAGCGCGTTTGGTGCGCCGTCCTTTGGTCAACCATCGCAGCCAGCTCAAGGAGGAGGTTCGGTCTTTGGCCAGCCATCACAACCTTCAGCGTTCGGACAACCGTCACAGTTGGGACAAACCGCCTCAGCATTCGGCAAGCCAGCGCAAACCTCAACTTTTGGCCAGCCGTCACAACCAGGGTCTGCTTTTGGCCAACCTTCAGCTTTAGGCGCAAAGCCCAATCCATTTGGCACCCCAGCCTTTGGACAACCTTCGCAACCAAGTGCACAAGGCAGTGTCTTCGGCCAACCGTCACAGCCAAATACGCAAGGCAGCGCATTCGGTCAACCGTCGCAGATAAATGCGCAGGGCAGTGCCTTTGGCCAAGCCAGCCAACTTGGACAGAAACCGAGTCCCTTCGGAGCACCCAGTGGAACGAATAACAGCTCTAGCCCATTCGGTGCCGTCGCAAAGAATAACAGTGCCCCTGCAGCGAACCCCTTTGGTGCTCCAGTTGGTAGCGCAACAACCAGTCAGCCTGCCAATGCTTTCGGATCCAACAGTAATAACCAGAATAATGCCCCGGCGAATCCGTTTGGACAGCCCTCACAGCCTGCTCAGGGAAGCTCACCATTTGGCCAACCTTCAAATGCTGCCGCACCGGCAACGTCAACCCCATTCGGTGCATCTACCGCGACCCCGAATCAACCCACAAACAGTCCATTTGGCCAGCCTTCACAGACTCAGTCGAATGGCTTTGCATCGCAGAATAACCCACCACCAGCGAGCAATCCATTTGGTCAACCCTCGCAGCAGAAACCAGCAAATCCTTTTGGCCAACCCTCCAACGCTGCACCAGCTGCTGCGAACCCGTTTGCTACAACACAGGCTCAAAAATCCACAGCGGCGGCGGCGGCAGCAGCAGCAGCCACTTCGACAGGCCCGTATCCACCGAACAGCAGTAGACAACACCCACCAATTGAGAGCTATAGCTCAAAAGGCATGGATGGTCGACTATCAATGTTCAAGGGTAAATCAGTCATTTACAAGGACGGCAAGCCCGGAATCCGAGAATTCGATGGGACCTGGCGGCGGATTTGGTTCCCAGATGGTCCTCCTGCATTCTCAGCGGATACAGAATTGCCCCCTGAGATGTACGACGACAAGTCCAAGGCTCAGTGGATGGCCTTCGCACAGACCGGGACCTTTGAGGGTGGTCTGATGCCCGAACTACCGCCTCCGAGAGAAAGTACACTATGGGACTTCTAGCCAAGGAGTCAAGTCGAGTCAGTTTACAGCTTGTTTTACATATGATGTGGAGATGAAGAGTCGAGGAGGAATAGATGGCGTTAGACGATTCAGGAGAATGCATTAATTGGCGTTGTGTATAATCATTGGGGTTGCTTGGATGCATAATCTACCTACCTAGACAGTAAAAGAAACAACTCCACGAGACAAGCAAATTGAAGGATGGTATGGCATGATGGTTTCATTGAATGCTAGAGATCTTGCAAAGATAGGTGTGTCCACAACGTCCATATCAATCAACCTCATCAGTGAAATCATCTGAAGATATTTATTTGCTTAGGTAGTGTTTGCCTTGTAGCACAAACTACTAACCTTTACCAGGGCAGCTCTCGGGTAAAGAGGCACTAGTCCAGGAGCACTTAAGCGCTTCCATAATCAGAGCCATTGATTGGCCTGAGCAGTAGAAAAGTATCTTTGTACCTCCTCCTCCAGGTTGACTTCATCAGCTTGCAGCAGTGAGAATCCACTTTCTGATGAATCATCCGGCGATGCAAACGCAGGCTTGATCCACGATATTTATGAAGGTCATGAGCGGCGGTTTATAAGATCGACTCATCCCTCTCTTTGAATCATCTCCAAGCCCAAAATTACACTCATTTCAGCGCACAAAACCAGAAGTTTACCTCGCCCACAGAGTCACACAACCATGGTCCCTTTACCACCCCTCGCACCGTTCCCCCAGTCATCATGGCGACAGCATCTCTCATCCAGCGAATGGAATACACTTCTAAAATCCTGGACATCTATTTGCCGTGCCATTTCGTCCCTTTCTGAGAAGGACATAAAGGCAGCCTTGGCACGCGACGACTCCATTGCAACATTCCTAGTCTCCTTCGCAGAGCAGACAGCAGAGGCAGGCTTCACAATACTAGAGTCTCACTCGACAACACTTCCAAAAGCCGTATTTCAGCTCGTGTTGAGAGTCTTCAATGTATCTCCGCCTCCCCAACTATTCGATTATGCGTTCTTGGCAAATGTCGCAAGGATATTCCCCAGGAAAGCAACTGCTCCTTTCATGGCACAGCTCTTTCAGCGACATGCTGCTGCGCTTGAGGCTGCATTGACTGCCCTGAAGAAGAAACTTATTCCAGAGTTGGAGGCTGGCATCAAGGGCGATTTGAAGAGCGTCGAAACTCGCTTGATACGACTGAATTATCTTCTACATGCTTCGTCGGATACCTGCACTTTATTCCTTGCGGGATCTGATTTCCTCGATGGCCTCATCGTGTGCTTTCGCGTCATGAATCCTCCTCTTCGCAAAGTGATATTGACCACGACGTATCTATGTCTGGTAGGATTGATAGATACTGAACCAGCCAAATGGTCGATGTTGAGTGATCAACTATACGCCCTCAAGGAAGCGGCTGATGCCCACAAGGCTGGCCCTCTCAATGTCAACGACTCACTTGTCCCTGAGCTCATCACCAACACCCCACTCTTGAAGATGTTACTACGGAGGGCGGAGGATACTGGCGCGGCGACCGAAAATTTCAAGAAGCGAATTACGGCCTTGGAGGGCTACAGAAAGGGAACCATGGTCCGTCCCAAACGACTTATAAGAAGGAGATTGGATAAAGGCAAAGGCAAAATATCACAGCAAGAAGTGAATCCCGACATTCATGTTCATAAGATGAGCCAAATCACTCAGGTCCAGGATTTGTTTCCCGATTTAGGATCCGGCTTTGTGTCCAAATGTCTCGATGAATACGGAGAAGACGTGGAGCAGGTTGTTGCCAATTTGCTAAGTGAGACTCTGCCGCCTCACTTGGCTAATGCTGACCGCAGTGAGTCCTTGTATGTCATAACAGTCTGCCTATTCTCAAATCGCGATTATTTGTTAATCCATCACTAGGTCATCACACCCTGAAGCAGGACACACAGAGCTTGCACCACGACCTACTCCGCCTCAGATTCCTACACGGCACAATGTTTTTGACGACGATGATTTCGACCGCCTTGCCATGGACGTTTCGAAGATTTCATTTGGAAAGAAACCAGGCAAGAACGCCGATGAAATGCTCAAAGATAAAGCAAACGCGCCTAACAAATCAGCCATTCTCTCTGCCCTCGCGGCATTCGATTCTGATGATGACGAACGTGATGATACTTATGATGCTGACGATGTGGGTGGCACTGTTGACGCCTCCAATCAGGAGGCCGATGCAGCGAGCGACAGCAACGAGGAGGCACTGTTCCGTGCGTACCAGATGGACTCAAAGCTGTTTGACCGTGATGCTGGCACAAGGCGAGGGAACCCGCGAGCCAAACTGCGGGAAGAAACTGGAATGACAGATGAAGCCATAGAGGGATGGGCCCTCATCTTAGTCAGGAACCCCCAACAGAAGCGACGATTGGAGGCCAAATATGCCTTTAGTGGACAACAAGCGCAAATAGAACGCACATCTTGGCGAGCATCTCCAGCGGGCTCGGGAGAAGAAGGAAGCGAACCTGACGGCGGATCATCGAGGGGTGGCCGAGGTGGTGGCCGAGGACGAGGACGAGGGCGAGGTCGCGGAAGAAGCGGCAATGTTGCGGGGCCTACAGGTGAGAAGGAGACAGAAAATGCTAGGAAGAATAAGGAAGCGAATAAGGGGTCTCGGGCGAACCACAATAGACGCGATGCTCGAGCAAAGAAGATGGCACGAGGAGGTTTCGCTGGTTGATCAATCACCAGTTCTCTGCTTCTTCCATCTACCAGGAGCCGGCGCCGCAGCTAGATAAGATGTTCTTCTCTTTCGAGCCTGAGTTGGCGCAGTTGCTTCTGGCCCATACAGATCACCAAGATCCAGCTCGGTAGCATAGGGGCTCTTCATATCGGCTATCATGGGAGTGCCGGGATAACCACTTGGCCCTGCTGGAGAGACAATGCCGCTGAGAGACGCCAGAGTTTCTTCGATGCCCGAGTAGCGGTGGTAATCCTTTGGTGTAGCTAGCTCTGAGACAGCCTCAATAGAGGTCAGATCCTGGTCGCCATCACCTGTACCCATTATCATGCTTTGGAGCGACATCCGCGAGCTCCTCCTGCTACTATTGAGGTATACCCGTAGATCAAAGCACTGACGACATGATGGATGTAGCGGAAAGCAGTTTGCTTCATCACGATGCTGCGGAAGTTGAGGGCGTGACTGCTGCCCACACTTTTCCTGAATATCGTCGAAAATGTCTGCGATGGGAGTGAAATAAGTGACACGTTGTCCGGGGCCCCAATAGTTATTGCGACCCCAGATTTGACCGATTAGACCATGCGTATTGGCGTCAACAACCCCAGCACCACTGTCGCCGTTAACACCAATGCCTCCGCGTATCCAAGCATCCTCATCCTCTTGCGGCCATGGTTCCTCAATAAACCATTCTCTCGTAGCCTTCTGCGTCTGGTTCTCCACCCCAGAGACATACGCAGGGATCTCGCAAATCTGGCCGCGCTGATAACCAGATGTTCGACCGCTAGACAGAACATCTGCACCTGACACAATAGCGGCTGTAGTAGCTATGGTTGGTTCCTGAGTTGGGGGCTGGGTTTCTGAGGGGAATTTGCGAAGGATGTTTGCTTGTGAAGTACGGGCACCGATGAGAGCCCAGTCTGTTACGACAAGGGGCTTATCCATATCACACTCATCCCAATAAGGATCATGTGAAATTCTTGTTGTCTTGAGGTTCAGACCTGACGTGACCTCTAGCCTACCGAGCCTGAAGTTCGTCTCCTGGGCCATGGCATCATGTCCCTCGTCTATGCATCGCTTGCGATCTTGGGAAGATGGATGCTCAACCTCCACTTGAGCGAGCTGTTGGTAGGCCTCCATGAAGGGATGAAAGTTGCCCAACCAATAACTCCCACCACCAACGGTGACGCAAGGACCAAGAGTGGCAGTGCTATCTTCAAATATCCCATTTCCTGTAACACCGATACTGTCACCCATGCAAGGATCGCGGAAGAAGTAAGGGTTTCTTGCGGCACAAATATCATCCTTGTGATCTTTGCCTAGGCCACGAGCCCAGGTAACAGTGCGATTGATCTCCCCTTGCGCAAAAGCAAATGTGACTAGCTTGGAAAAGTTGCTGGGAATAAGATCTTGAACGTGGCTAACAATGATGATCTTTCGAGCACGAGAAATAGTTTTTGGAGCCATGATGCAAATTCGCTTCATCTGTGGGGATTTGCCTCGAGTGACAGTGACTACGTGACGCGGCCCAACCCAGATAGGCAAATATTGCGAAAGAAATGGGAGAATAGCGTGTTCGAAGACCAGGGGAAAGCTCGTTACTTCTATACACCGCGAGACTCGCCCTCTGATAAGGTCTGTTGGACTTTCTGCACTTCGTGGAGTGCCTTTGATAGTCAGTCTATGAGCTACCAAGATAAAGGAGACTTGACGACCTTACCGGCATTCTTTCTAGCTCGCTTCTCAATGACGACCTGTAGACGATCTTGACATTGACGCTTCGTCTTTACCACATCCATAGATATATCTGTGTCATGGACTCTGTTCTTTCTTTTGAGAGACGCAAGAGTAGTGGTGGACTTTTCACTTGACGATGGCCTGTTGCCCGTCTCTATGCTAGCATTAGTTTTTGCAGGAAGCTCCCATTCCTTTGCATCATCTCTACCATCCTCGGGGTGAGCCATGGCTATGTGGGATTGAAGAAGACGAATACTCTGGAATTTCGTCTCTGTGCAACCGGGTGATGGACAAATGACAAGATGTTTGACTTTGACATGGTAGATAAGTCCGTCCCTGGTGGAAAAGCTCGGCTGAGCACAGCCAGCCCAGTTACACAGATAGGTATGACAAGATTTGACGTGGGATTTGAGGTCCTTGTCAGACGAGAAAGCTCGTTGGCATTGAGGGCCAAGGCAGACGAAAGAAGGCGTCGAATTATCAGTGCTGTTAGTTCGCCCACCTCGACTAAGTGGACTCGGACCTCTTGAGCGGCCTCTACCGTTACGTATGGTCATTGCATCACTGAATTCGGTCGGAACAGAGGAGAAAATGGAGCCGGTAGAAGATGTATCGGCACTCATGGTAGAAATTGTACTCATCTCTCGCATATCGATTTCACCAGCCCAGTTGGTACAAGGCTCCAGGCCCAGGTCCAACTTGGCTGGTGATGCAGACCGATAGCAGTCAATATTGAAGTCGGAGTAAATTGATTGAATTGGCTGCTGAAAAAAGCCAAAAGACGTGAGATCAGGAGAGACAGTACTCTTTGGCATCGACAAAGCAATTGAAGCCAGTGTCGTGGGAGTTGTTGATACTGCTGGGACGGTCCGATGCCGGACTGTGGGGCCGTGGTAATGGCCGGGACCGTTGAAGTCAACGGCCCCGTGGTGGTCCTTGCGCCTGAGGTTGTTCATTGTGTGAGTTCATTAACTCACAATGGCTTTGTGAGGCTGCAATTGAGGGGGAAAAACGGACAAAGTAAATTGTGAGGGGTCGAACAAGGAATGGAGAAAATGCAAAACATTCGGAACTGGGGCCTTCCCTTGGTCATAGGGGGCTGCGGTTGCCTGAAGAAAGCTGGCGGCCTCTGCAGAGGTGGGCGAACCACTCAGTCTCTGAAAGGTTGTACCTTTTGTGCAAGCAAGTAGGTATAAGTGGTAAGGCCGATTGATGATGCAGAAAATACAGGGGGGCTGAAGAACTTGGGTTGAGGTAAACTATATGGAAAGAAAGCAAAATATGAAAATGAGGCCCATAGGACCACAGGCATTGATAACTAGTATTATTACGAACATGCTGGACTTGTTGATTGCTCTTCGCCTTCTCTTCATCTCTTTTCTTTTCACCCGAGGTACGTGAAGGTTAGTACCTACCTAGGTACCTAGGCAGATTGGCGATACCTAGGACTTTTGGCCCCCAACTGTGTTCGATCAACCCCAGGAAACCAAGGGGAGGCACTTGGAGAAACTTGGGAGTTCGGACCCTTTTGCAGTATGAGTGGCACAGTCTGAAAGGGAACACTTTGCAAGGATCGAAGACTGCCTCAGGATGACCTCAGTTATGATCCAAGATCAAGCATCTATCTAATCCTATCGCTCCAACATTGACCAATCTGAGTGATGTAATCAAAGGGTTGGAAGCTGCTTACTCTGAGATTTGTTCGAGTGATTGGGGAGAGAATCACCACAGGAAATCGAATGGGTCTTGTGCTATGCTTCGAGGCTGTCTTGACCAGCGAAATCGGTGATAAAGCTACCTCACCGTTGCCCGAGGATGACCCTGACTTGGCCATCCTGGTTTATCCTCTTTCCGAATGTTCTGGTGTCGACTGTCTTCATATATCAGGCAACCTAGAGGAGGAGTACGCTCAGAAGACGGTCTCTGAACTGATCGAAACTTACTCAACGTGTCAGCTAAGTGACAAAGACTGTTCGAATTGCGCACCAGCATTGTCAGACCTAACAGTACTGGTACTTAATACCAAGTCCATCTGGAAGGACAAGAAAACAGTACGAAGACACAGCACTTGGAGTATCTTGTTTTCGATCCCGCTTAGGATTGTGCCCCTGATAGGACTCCACCTCAGGAACCCGAAGAACTGGCAATGGTGTTCTTGGTGTAGGCAGATGGCATTGTTTCAGCACGAGCAGAGTTATCAAGTCATAAAAGGAAAGAATTGTGCGGGGGATCCTAAAGAAGCTCAGTCAAAGTTGGAACACCCTCTTTAGTATAATGCTCAACTTTAAATTGCCCAAATCATTATAGGGTATGATAATTATGCTCTAAACCACTTCTACTCTTCTACTCCTGCGCTCGTGTCTTCATTTAGTGTAAGCAACTCCATTGTAACCATCATGACGCCGTTCATAAACCTTTGTGAAGTTCCTCGACCACATCACTGAGCATTCTTAGCCCGTAGAATTTGGCCACCCTCCTCATAACCCCGAGCTTCTTGCTCACGTCTTGCCGTGACACAATTTCCTTCCACTCTCCACTACAGGTACAGTGTTCCATAAAGTCGTTCAGCCTCAGTGCACCACACCTAGCACATTTGAGATCCTGAGTTGTCCATTCCACAATCCAGCTCTCTACTATGCCCAATAATCGCTCTTCTATGGCGACACGATCGAACTCAGTGCCACAGAAGCCGCAGCACCAAGCAGAACCTTCGCCAAAGAGATCTTCGTCTCTACATAGGTCTAGATCTCGCATCATAGTGCAGCTGTCACAAGATATCTGAGGAAGACGAAGGCTTTCTGATGGGTTTGTGAAGGTACCGTCTTTCGAGAACTCGCGCACCTCGAACAAGGCTAGAAGCTCTTTCCGAAGTAATCGAGCTTCAAGTGTGATGTTTTTGTCAAGCGATAGAACTTGCATGAGTGACTTGACAAGCTCGAGGATGGGATTTCGAGGGTTGAGGTGTGAGCCGGGAAGGACGGGGAATGTGTAGTCCTGTGCAAGTTCTGGATGAAGTAGCTCACGCTTCTGCTTGTTGAGGAGGCCAATTATGTCCTTCTTCAGAGGTTTTTCGAATGCCTTGCCTAATAGAATCTGACCTTCATGGTCCTCCAGGCCCTTGCTTGGTAGCTGTGTCAGACGTGGTGTACCATCTGGGTCGCCATTATGAGGCCGCTTGAGCTGATGCATCAGCTGTATGAACTCAATTACCCAGTCCTGAAATGTGGACTGTAGTCGAACAGGCAAGAAGGTTGCCATTTGCCAGTGCATGATCGTTTCGAGGTTCTGTTCTTCAGCTTCGATAACCTCCTGGCAAGCCTTGCCTCCGTAGTTGAACTCATCGTACCATACAAGATAGTCCCAATACTCCTTGATCTCCAAGTCGATAAAGTGAAAGAGCGGTTTGCTCTTGATCGACTTGAGGATATACTCGCTATACGCGTATGCGTTGCCGACCTCGGCCTTTGTGGTTTGGAGAATAAGACGGTTGGCGTTGGCAAAAATGACCTGAGATCCCACTCGACGGAAGTCAGCCATGAGCTGCTGGAAGGCCTTACGAGACATCATCTGCACATAGTAGTGCAGGGCTCGATCGTACATGAAAGAGTCGGGGTTCTCAACCCAGCGAACAAGATGTTGCACGAGAACATCGGCCATAGTACTTCCACGACAAGCTTCAGTCCACCACGCCTTCACCATCTCACGCAGCACCTGAACGCCAGCATTAGCAAAGGCGTTCTCAGATGCAAGTGTCTCTGAGTCGTCAGCAGCGGGATTGAACGAGACGGAGTCGGCACCCTCAAGCTCGTTGATAAGAGATGAGGTCAGAATAGTGTTGATAGCCAGATTTCTGACATCTATGTCGATGCACACAGACGAGAAGGTTCCTGGATTGTTGATATTTGGCATTTTGACTGTGTCGAGGGGGCCCAGAAGATCATCCTTTTCATATCCAGCATGGTCAGGGCGAGCATCGGGGGACCACCAAAGCACGACGCCATTGGCTTGGAGGCGTCGGGCATAGGCAACATCGATCAAGAATCGGGGATCGTCTCGTTCCAAATTACACAGAGGCACATCGCCATAGCGAGCCAAAGCGGTAAGGTGTAGAATCCAGGATCCAAGGCCAAGATAATGGCCAACAAGTCGCTTGGCGATGACAGATTGCCACCCAAGAGGAGGCAGAGAGCTATCCCCCACGTCGTATTTCAAGGGGAGGACGGGGAATTCTCCCAAGATAGGGACATCATGAATGAGCAGCTTACGCTGGGACGACTGGATGACCATCATCTGTGGTCGTGGCTCGTCCTTACGCATCTTCTTGACAACATCACCTATCTCCAAGTGAGCCTTGCGTCGGGTCGTCACTTGGGTGATCTTGATGTGGAGTTTCTCCTGGTAGGTAAAACAATCCTGCCAGTTGGTACCAGCTGCCTCCGCATGCCGTCTGGCGAGCATCTCTGAATACATTTTGGAAATATTGGGAAGATCTTGACCGGAATCCTTGTTCTTCTGCAGAATAACGACGTAAGCTTGGTCATTGGTGGTAGAGAAGATGCCAAAAATCTGTCGTTCTCCAGTTGTAATGTGAGAAACGTAAATGTAGGCCAGTGGCGACGTTTCGAGATACGTTCGTGTCTTAGCTGGTCGCTTCAGACCAGCCAGATCAAAGCCTTGCTCAAGACCCTTCCCCAGCACAGCATGTTGTGTCGCATCAATGGTGCACTGATTTCCAAGACGCAAGACAGCTCGGATGTTCAGGGGTACTTGCTTCTCATATACACCCTCAACACTAGGATGATTGAAGAGGAGTGAGAACTTTTCGCTCTCGTTGAAGTAAACATCTTCCGATACAGTCAACTTGAAGAGATGGCTGGATGGATGACCATTGGGAAGAGTGTAATTGACCTGTTCGACTTCACAGCCTTCCACTTCGACATCGGGAAGATCCTTACTCTTGAGGTTGAGGAAGACTTGTCGAGGAACATTGACCTTAAGTGTATGAATCTTGGCATCGATTAGGACATATGCCATGACAATACCAGGAGTCTCAGTCGCTTTGAGGTGCAAGACCTGCCAATTACTCATGTAAGTAGTGTGTGCCTGCTTCATGAATGTTTGCTGGAGATTGTTGACTGCACCGCCTCTTCGGTCACCAAACAATTGCCGTCGACGGATTCTGGCTTGCTTCTGCAACTTCCACTTCTTCTTCTGGTACATCAAGAATGCCTCATAGTTCTCCGAAGCACTTGGAATCACTCCAGGAAGTGCAGACATGGGATCGGGGTTCTCTGCTGGCTCAGGAGACTTGCGCTTCTGAGCTGTGGTTGCAGCCTGAGAGGATGCAATGACTGCGTTAACTTGTTTGGGCTTCAAAAGCTTGTTACCGAAGTCTTCTACGTCATCCAGTCGAGAGCCACTAATGTTGGTGATGTCTTCCAGTGGACTCTTTTTGAAAAGATCAGTGAGCTTCTTCTGCTTCAGTTTGTCGTCCTTGATGTTGATCCTCCTTTGAAGCCAGTCAGGATGTGGCACTCGAGGTACAGGGTTGCGGACCTTTTGGAGAGCCGCAGGAATGGTGATCAACTTCTGGATAACAGAGCCCAATCGCTCCAGGTAATAATCCCAGTCAAGCAGTGCACGGGGATCAGTGTCAGTGGGCTCCTCCTTCAGCCACTTCCTCAGATATGTACGTTTGACAGATTCGTCCGCAGAGAAGATGGCCACCGGAACAGCTCGTTCTGTAACAGGTGCATTTTTGGGTCGAGCGCAGATGATGAACTTGCAGTTCAATCCCTTGTCCTTTACCATCTGCTCACCTAAGAAATCTGCCAAACGCTTGGCAGTTGTGATACTGGTTGACTTCTGGTTTCCGTACTCCTCCAGTGTTTTGGACATGCTTCGATTCTCAGAAATGAGTTCCATCAGCTCCTCGTCTGCCAACGTTGTGCCTTTGCTGTGCAGAACATCCAGCCAACGGTTGGCAACCTTGGCAACAGCTCCATAACATTCGGCCAGCGTTTCACCTTCGAGGAAAAACTTGAAAATCTGTTGCTGGAAGATCTTGATGAGCTTGAGCTCACCACGACGTTTCACCTCAAACCCTTTCAACTCAGCCAGACTGCCGTCATCGTTGAAGACAGCGTAACGCTTCTTCAAGTTTTTGTCTTCTTCTTTCGATGTGGGCAGAACCATGGCTTTGTATGGACCATCGACTTCGAAAAAAATAGAGTTGTCGCTGTGTGTTTCGTACTTGAGGGTCTTCTTATCAACGAGTGTCTGGTATTGATGGTTGGTGAATTTTGCATGGACGTGGTGGTTAAGCATAACGCAGGGATATGAGATGTTGAGTTTCTTGCCGCCCTTGAGTTTGAAGGAGAAGTTCTCGGGGAAGGTTGCGGGAAGCATGCACCAGATACCGTCGGTATCCAATTCCAGAGGTCGTCCCAGACGTTCGACCAGTTGTCGAGCCATTTGAATAATGTGAGCACCTGTCAAACAAGTGACGCCAGCCATTTCGAGTGAGTACCAACGAGATCCCTTTCTCATCACATATCCGTAGAATGAGTTTAGAATAACCTTGTGCGCCAATTGCAGTGAGTCGTAGAGAATAATCATCTTCTTGGCAGCATCAACCTCGCTCTGAGCAGCACCAGCAGACTGCAAGGATGACGTCTTTCCTTTCCAAACCTTGGCTTTGCCCTTGTAGTCATATCGACGATCACGGAAGTCTCGTACAGTGTTGATATAAAAGGGGTTCTCTCTTTGGCAAATGATTGCCTCTCGCACAATAGTTGTTGAATCATGGATTTTGTGGTAGACCTTTTGAGAATATAGCTGAAGACGTTTTCGTACCAGATTGGCTTGCTCATCGGCACTGAGCTCCTGGAACGTTCTCATAGGAGAAGTGGGGAATTTACCAGGGAACTTCTCGTTCTGAAGGGCATTTTTAATCATGTTATACTCATCTCGTTTTGGGGGCAAGTATTCTCCTCGCCAAGCCCAAGGTAACCTTCTATCGCATGTCTTTCCTGGTCGATTGAAGTCGCAGGCAGCACAGTCGGACTCTTGAATCATAGAGTCAGGCTGCAGTCGGTTTGTCGTCATGATGTTGGGGTACATCGATGCGACATCCAGATGGTAAATCAGGGGTTTTTCGTTACGGTTTGGCGCTTCTTTGAGCTTGTTCAACCTCTCGACAATCTGAGCCTTGACTTCTTCGTAGTTCTCTACATCATCAAAGTTCTTGTTCTCCTCAACTGTGATTACGAATTTGAGGGCAGCATCTAAATCACCGAGGAGCTCGTCAATAGCTCCAGGGTCGACAGCAAAATCCACTGGGATATCAGCTCGAAAGACTCCTGCTTCGATACTTTCCACGTGGCCACCGACGTAGGTCTCTGAATCGAGGAGATGTCCGTCCCAGAAGGCCTCTTTTGGTGTGATATACTTATTCGGAAGTACAATTTCTCGTTGATATGCTTGCACCATCAGCAGCATCTCACAGAGTGTACCAGTTCCCTTTCTCAATACTTCATCACCACTCAAAGGTAGAATTGTACAGAGTGAGAAAATGAAAGGGTGTACATATTTCATGTATAGATAATATGTTGCAACGGCATCGGAGACGGAGTATTCGGCGAGTGTTTGGGGTCGCTCAGTCGCGTATGGTGTCATCAGTTCGGGATCCAGCTCGTCTGGGTCGTATCCGAGCTTCGCGACAGTGACGGCTTTCAGACCACGAGAACCTTGAGGCAGATACGAATCTCGGTTGACCCAATGGAAGCAGTCCATGTGCACACTGTAGTTACACTTGTACTGATCCTCGTTGTCCTTCTTCCATCCAATCTCTTGATACATATCAATTCCATTGATGCTAGCCCGTGCTTCCACAAAGGGCCAATCAAAAAAGTCACCGTTGTAAGTCGCAATGACGGTAGGTCGTGCCTCCTTGATGTGGAGGAAGAATCTCTCGATGACAGCCTTTTCATCAGGTTCGTTGAAAATCATGAATGGGCCCGGGTATTCTGGTTTGGGTGTGTAGTCGAAGTCGCCAATGTCTTCTGAAAGGATTTGGCGATTGGTGATTAAGAACCCTTGGCCATCAATCATGTAAGAAATCATGATAATCTGGTCGGTGGCAGCATCAGGGAATTTGAGAGGCAGCTTTGATGTTTCAATATCGTAAGCCATTACTACAGGTTCAGCCGGCAACGACCTCTCTTCGTTTGGGTAAATCTTGGTGATACCATGTTTGGCTTCAACAAAATACCACTTTCCGGCTCGTATATCTGGGTGTCCAGGTCAGCAGGTAATTGGCAAGGGTTCAAGGCAGAATGGAGGGCTGCATAAAAGCAATAATCAGGGCAATGGTGAATAGTGGTCTCATGGCCTTTGAGGGCTCTGAAGTAGCAAATACTTGGTTGCAAACATCATGTAAAGTTTGTAGAAGAGTGTGGACAAGGGCAAGGGTTGATCATACCTAAATCTATCATTACTCGTACATGGTATGGTACATCATATTCTCTTATATCGACGATAAAGTCGCTCGCATCAGAAAGGGCAGTATTCATACTTCGGTCGTCATCTCGTGAATCATCAAAAAGGTCGAAGTCGCCATTTGAGCTGTTTCGTATTAGCTTGATCTTGCCAAAGATCAGTTGAGCACTTACGTTGCCACCTCGGCATAGGCATCCATAGCACTCATATTCTTCTTGTTCTTTTCCGCGATAGGCATGATATCTTTTCTCGCAGCCATGAGGTCATTGACATTGGCAAACCTCAACTCCAGAAATGTCCTTCGGTAACCGAGTAAGTGGTTGGGCATATTGAGATCGTCTTTCTCGACTCTTCGAATTGACTTGACAACGCCACCTCCGGCAACTCTCTTGACCCATTCCTCAACCTCAGACTCTCGTCCTTTCTTGACAGCGATCAAGAAGTATGGGTCAAATTCCACAGTAGCTTTGAAAGTCGAGCCGTCTTCTTCGATAAAATAGCAGTCGATAGCGGCTCGACCACCCGGTATCCGTTCGTCCTCGATAGATGTGGGTTGAATGTTGACTAGCCAGCCTTCTCTCTTCTTTCCGCTCTCGTAACGCGCAAAGCCCATGTTCTCGTCAATGCTGTGTGCTAGCCGTGTTCGTTCCCATTTCTCGTCTGCCGACGTGGCCTCGTTCCTGGACGAGGCCGCGAATGTGCGTGTTCGGTTGCCATGGTAGGCAACTTTCCCTCCTCGGCGGAAGCCCTTCTGAGGGCGACGAAGACTTGTGTTAGGCATTGAGTGTTCTGGGGGGCTCCCCAAAAGGAGTGTGGCTTAACGAGCAGCTGACGATGCCAGGTAACAGAGATTCGACATGGAGAGAGGGAAATTGTAAAAGGGCAGTTAAAACAACACAGAAGAAAAAGAAATTGAGGAAGGAAAAGTTGTTTGCAAAGTCAACACTGTATCTGTGGGAACAAAATAAATGAAGGGAGTCCCTAAAGCCTGGACCGAGATTGGATAAATTGGAAGCGTGAGACGCGTTCAGACGCGCCCTCGCGACGCGATTGAACCCCACTTTACTTTAATGGGCTTTCGACAGAGCAACGAAGCGTGCACGGGCCATCAAGGATCCCGATGCAAGCCTTGCTTGTCAAGCGTCATCGGTCTTATCCCACGTGCTTCTAAAGAAAGTCGAGATTTGGCTGTACGATCTTGTTCATGACACCAATTGCGTCGGCAATTATAGCCAGGAATGGCCTCAAATCCACAGGATGGGCAACCGATGCCCGGCGATAAGACCCTGCATGTCTGGTCGAAACCCATAGAGCAAAACGAAGCTACTACAGTCAACGGTGAACATGGAGCGACACCGACGAATACTAGGCCAACTATTTCAGAGGCCGTTTCTATGATCAAGAAGGATGATTTCACGAATGTTGCAAATACCCCCTGTGCTCGACAAGGCTTCATCACAGGAATAGCATCCGGTGCCGGTATTGGAGGATTGAGGTTTGTCCTCAAAGGTGAGTGGACAAGTTGAACTTTCGGTTTAAGGCATGGTCTAAAAGGAGTGAAGGGAACCCCGGTAGCGCCGCGAACTGGGCTGTTGGAATGTTTGTGCTTGGAAGCATGGCATCATACGAATGGTGCCAGTATCTACGCCGCGAGGAGCGTCGACAAATGAAACGACACATTGAGGTGGTGTCAGAGAATAGGAGAGAGCAAGCAAGAAAGATCCAAGAAGCAAGGCGTGAGCACGACAAACTGGAGGCTGAAAAGAAGGCGGCAGTAAAGCCATGGTATAAGGTCTGGTGACCATCAGGATGAGCACATAGCCTCTCCTATGTACTATTATTTGTGTATGGATGTATATCTCATGGATTGGATATGGCTTGTAGATAAAACCTCAAGAGCAAAGAACAAACCTAGACAAAAAGAGCAAGTATAAAGAAGTACTTCCGTGAATTGTGCACCAGATCGTAGTAGTGCTGTATGATCCTTAAAGACCAGGGTATAAAGCGGCTTGATTAGGCCTTGAATGTATTTGCCAACAATCCCTTCAATTTTCACCACCCGTGAATCCCCATGAAAGAACCATCACATTTCTTCATGTTTAATACGCCGCTTCCTCCAAGCCAACAAAATAAAGGAACGCCAAAGTAATCGTTAAAAAAAAAATCTATAGCCGCTGCCAGCGTCCCAATAAGCGTTGGCGCCAAATAACATTATCCTGTAGTAATCGCAACGTTCGAAGCATCCGTGTCCGTGAATCTGACCTTTCGCGGTGGTGACTGCTCCTCTGATCGTCCAAACTTGACTCCTGAACCACGGCCGCGTCGCTGACTGCGTCGTGCTCGTGCCTCACTCTCTTCTCGTTTGCGATACTCTGCCATCTGCTGTCTCCGTCTCATGGCGCGTGCATGCGCAAGAGCTGGCGTGGGTTTGAAACCGATACCGTTGATTCCAATACCGTCGTCATCCTCATCATCAGGGTCGTAGATGGTGATCTCGTCTTCATGCCACGTTAGCGCAGCTCTGACAGGGTCGACAATCTGGACTTCTTCTTCGTCTGGGTCCTCAAAAGGCCGCCGAGAAGGGCGCTTCATGCGGAGTGGCGGCGAGCCCGTTCTCTTCTTGACTCTCGATTTTGACTCGGAAAGCCTGTTGATAGACGGGTATGCATGATGCAGGCTCCCGTGGTTTTGCTTTTGTTGCCAGGGTTCTTCGTGCACGCGACTTTTGAAGGGTTGCATTGGTTCCTTTGATGGTATGACAGACTTTCCGTCAAGATCAACCACTTCTGGGACAGTTGGAGCTGCATCGCTCATAATCTCATCGGGTTTCTGTCGCTTCCTCATCGACTTGTCCTTATCCATGAGACTATCACTGTCTTCGTTGCTGACTGTTGCCCCGCCCCCACTTTCCAGTGCAAGACCACGGAACTTGTGAGCAAGGACCCTTGATCGTGAGCTATCGCTGCCATCTTCTGTGTCTGCTTGAGTTGGGGCTGAAGAAGGGTGAGAGGAAGACGATAGAGGGTCATGCACAAAGGTGAATTGTATAGGAGATGCCCAGGTTTCTCCTCCACGCTTGCGTTTCGGGGTGCTAGAGATGTTTGCTGACGCGGTGGCCATGGCCATAATTCATTGTTTGACAATTCAGGACCAGGACAAGTCGAGCCGGGTCCAGGCTGAGGACCTTAGGTATTGTCGAAAACAAATTCGATAGCTCGTTTTTGTTGTTAACAATGCCTTGTCGAGGTCCGTTGAAGGGAAGATCAGTTAGTACCTAGGTAGTTTGAGCTGAGTCGATGGCACCTGAACTATCGGTTTCGGTTGCGCAAGCACCACTTGCTACTTGTGACCTTCTGTCAGTACCAGGCGTGCTTCACTAGTAGTAAACTGAAAAAGGGAAGCGCGAGTGGCAGTGCGACTTGAGGGTATATTCCAATTGAACCTTGTATTTTGTGTTCCAAGAATGACAATAATAAGAATATTATTGGATTACTTTACTGCATGACTACAAACACAAAGCCAAGTAGGTAAGTATCAGGTTCGTAAGAGCCTCGTGATTAACCCGCAAATTCAGCGTCACATTCGGACTTTCGGGTCACGTTGGATCTGGTTGGACCAGCATCATATCGTAGATCTGCCGCTGATCGCCAAGTCTCAGATGTTTAGGGCATAATGATAGATACCTAGCATGGGCAATTCGAATGATAATGAAATATGAATATGTACAGTTGTTATATAGAAGTTTGTACTATGTGCAGGGGGAAAAAACCCTTACGCCAAAGCTATCTGATGCCGGATGCGGCGTTGTTTTATAGCCCCTCCAAATCCATACCCTAACGCCATTGTTTCCCATGTCAAACCACCCCAACACCACTAATGCCAGATCTCAGGCCACGGTGCCGTTCTGTTGTGGCTTTTGTACATAAATCTGGCAATGCCGTATTCCCCCCCCTGATTTTGTTACTCTTCGCTGAGCCTGGTGTGAAAATGAAATGTCCTAAAAGGAATGCTAGTCATAGAAATTTGTGACGAAGATAGAGTCATGACCAAACCGGTTGGTCTGCTGATAATTAAGCATAATGTCGTGTATGATGAGTTCTATACATTGTGGATGGCCTATATCATGTTAGACGGCATAACGAATACAGGCTTTGGTATCCTCATAACTTACGCGAAGCATCTTTGCCCTAGCCCCAACGGTATCGATGCCCAGATGCTGCAAGTCCTCGTCTTCTAGATATGCAACTTGAGCTGGAGACATTCCCAATAAGCATCTTTCATACTTATGCAACCTCAAAGCTCGAAGCCATTTGGCTGCCCATCGAGGATCTTGAGAGTTGTGTGGGAATACTGGCATGATCCATTTCGGCTTTACAGGAGGCTGAATGATGAGTTGCTCTTGTTGCTTCCATAATTCTCGCTTGCGGTCTTTGAGTGCCTGTATCATGGGCTCAATTTCTCGCAGACTTGGTAGTTCTGCGATCGATTGGAGGGCAGATGACCTTTCACTATCGTCCAACACTGAAAACCAGGTTTTGATTATTCCCATCTCGTCTCCAATCTTGCCGGTATCTCTTCCTGAGGAAGACACATGATGGTGGAATGAAAGTGAAGCAGAGCTTGAAGTTGGTGAGTCCGAGTATGAGCTCGATAGACTTGAAGAATATGAAGACATGATGCTGAAGGCGTGCTGTGTATGATTCGTAGTCTTTAAATGAGGTTAAATATCAAACACAAGAAGAAGAAAATAAAAGTAACATCAGAGGATATTCTGCCTTCAAATATTGTAGTTAACTTGTAAAGCGCTGACGAGGCTCTCGACAGTCTTGTATGTGGTGGATTGATCTGTGGCGTGGTCGATCTGACGGCGACTGGGGCCGCCTGGAAATAAATCACCTCAGGTCATAAGTTGGTTGGAGCTGGATTGAGCACGTATTTATTAAGGAACTCTCCCAGATGCCAAAAAGCCATCATTCTCGTCTCAGGCCGCCCTGACTCTTTCAACCAACGTTCGATCTCCTATGTAATCACAGATCCATTATGGGCCTTTCTGGTACGGCCCCTCGGCGATTTCGACCAACTCGTTCGTGATCGTGGCAAGATCTTGACAGAGATAAAGACCATACTTCTCTTTTCTTTCATTTGAGCATTATATGGTGAATGTCTATGAATTTAGGGTGGTGAGAGAGATATGAGCAAGTTATTTCTCCTTCTTCCTCCACTCACTACTGCCCGCCCATACATCAAATGCCGGCTGAGACCTCAGGTCGTGGCCCCTGTGGAGTACTTCACAAAGCTTTAGTATTGGTCCCGAACTACTTGTGACTACTTTGGTTGGGCAAGACACAGCTACTTGAAACACGGTGCTCTGACATTATTATGAGACAATAGTCTTGTAAGTGAACAGCATGAGGAACGATCCACTGCCAACCGTCTTGAACAGGTTATGTAGGTCAACCTTGATGGCTCGATGCTTTATTAGACTAGTGCAGTCCACAGTAAACGTCCTGGAGAGTAGGCTATGTTATCGCACCTCTGCGCATGAGGAAAACTCCAGACCTTAGATCAGGATAAGAAAGTAAATAAGCCAAACTTTATGCTAAATTTAGTATTACAGTATTATCCGAGTCTTTCCATCACTTAGGACACCTGCTCAAGGTTTTATGTCACCTTCTAGCTGCCTACACAAGATTCATGCCAATGTGCCACCCTATATCCTCACACCTGGAGATGGTCGGAATAACCAGTATGCATTCCTTGAGCAAGGTCGTAGTATATGTAACTTCTCGATCTAGTTTCTTTGAATTTTTAGTACTATATAAATATACTTTGCCGCTGTTAAAAAAAACCAGTGATACTAGATAAATGATCCAGGTCGCTCGCAAATAGTCTACTGGGTACACCAACGACTTACAATTGTGATTCCGTTTACTTGCCACATGCTACTTTAGTCAGGAAGAAGCTTCTACAAGATATCTGCAACAAATAATTTCCCACAAGGATATCAAGATACACGCCGTAGGCCTATAATGGCCGAGACAATTCGACCGCAAAAGTGCTTTTACGGGCATCACTAGAAAAAAAAGCTTGTCATGTAAAAACTTCCATTTTATATATCAACTATGGTCCGTACAATCGACATATATTCAGCCGCAGCAAACAGTGGTCTCCTCAATCCCCTTGGCCTTGTCCTCAGGGGCTGCCAAATCTTCGACGTTGATCCTTACAACGAGCCAGTCACAAAAGAACTTGCCCAGGCCAGCACCAATAAAGATGCTAATGATAACATAGCCGTTGAAGTACATGGCCAAGAGCATAATGATGTAGGCTCCCGCAAAAGTAGCAGCGTGGATGAATGCGCGGATGAATTGCTGCAGAGGTGAGGCTCGATATGTAAGTGTTTGACTTGTGGGAACGACAGCTCCCGTGCAACCCGCGGCGGCGAGAGCAACACTGTGAGTAGTGGCTTGCCGTTGAAAGCCACGCTGAAGAAGGGCATCGTATTCCTTGCCCATACGACGGAAGAACTCGACGAGAATAACGAGGAGGATAACGCCGACACAGGTAGCAGCCATCATGCCCTGGTTCTTGATTTGCCATGATGAGGCCAGGAAGCACGCATCGATTGTGTTCCAATTCCACAACATCTGATGTTATCAGTCAAGGACAAATTGGTATATTTTGGTAGTAAATCTTACGTCGACCTTGCAGGCAGCACCGCTACCGCCCATTCCTCCATGATCCATGATGAGTTGTTAGGTTGGTATTCTCACTCGAGTTGAATAGTGGTGCTTGGATGATGAACACGGTAATGGACAGTGAATCTAACTTGAACTGAACCAAGACTGTCTTGTTTTGAACCAGAAAGTGGCTGGTTGGGGAGATAAGTATCCCTAAGGGGAATGAATATCAAGGAGTTGAGGTTCCACTGAGAAAGATTGAGCTGTTTCCAAGACTTGTAAGACTGCCGGAGAATTACGAAGCGACATGCAAGAGCAAAAATAAGGTCAAAATTTAAGGTTATGCCGAAGGATGAGGGAGATATTAATAACGAGATGTTCTTCCAACCCTGATTCGATCCTTGATAATACTACAAAACCCAAATCTAGGGCTGGAAAGCTTCATGTTCCGTCCACATCCCAAGGTTTGCCGAGCTTGGGTGGACTCACCTGGTGGAGTCGGACGTCGCGACGGCCCCATTATGGAGTGAAGATCCCAGCAAAACGTGCTCATTCCTGCTCAACTCCTCTTGAATAGTCTCTCGCTTGCCTCAGCTTCGTATGTTTCTTTCTATCTCAGGGTATCATTTCTTCATCAGGGTCGTTCCGGCCAATCTCCAAGAGGGCATTTTGAGCAAGTAATCAGGAAACAATTCCCCAATATGGCCTGGCTCCCGGCGCCAAGTAGATCTTATTATCACTTCGTACCCGATTATCTCGTAGTCCCCAAACATGCTCATACTAAGTCGTCAAGGCCGTGGCGGCGGTCGTTTCTTCAGTGGAGACTCGGCCGATGGGTCGATTCTTATTTGTATCTAATGGGAACTCGTCTTTTATCATTCTACTCCAATCTTGATACTCAACAGTTATCTCTTCTCCTGGTTCGTGATATATGAGATAGCTACAGATCGCCTATCCGTTGATCTGTTGTTCCACCATTCTATGAGTAAATCAATTTCCTCTTGACGCATTTCTACCAGTCTCATAGAACAGCAGGACCACTACCCTTCACGATGGTGTCTCTCAACCAGCTGGATGCTCGCCACATCCAAAACATGAGCGAGGCCAAAATCCTGGAACCTCACTGGGGATATGCTGATCGCGCTCTGCCTTGTACAAACGATAAGGGGTCTTGCGAGTATCTCGACCTAGTCTATTATGCCCACGATCTAGGCATGCTCTACTCCGGAATCCTTTGGGCTACTATCCTCGCTGTCTTCTTCCTTTGGGCTATTTTGCGACATTTCGGCAAACCCTCTTTTCCGGCTATCGCTCTTGGAGCAAACCCAAAAGCCGGTCTCGCCAAGGTCCGCAGCAGTCTCAGCTCGTTTACACGGCAATATCTCCTCCCAGATGCCTGCCAGACTATCTTTGGCCGTACCACTCGCTTTCAGGTTGCTGTCATGCTGTCCCTTGTGGGATATCTCACTGTTTGGAGCTTTGTCGGTATGACATATCAGAAATGGGTCACTCCCGTCAAAGACATGCCTGGAGTTTACAACACTCGCACTACTCTCGGTCCTTGGTCTGACCGAGTCGGTATTCTCGCATATGCCCTGACTCCTCTGTCTGTCCTCTTGGCTAGCAGAGAATCTGTCCTTTCTCTCATCACAGGAGTGCCCTACCAGAGCTTCATCTTCCTGCACCGCTGGCTGGGCTATATCATTTTCCTTCAGGGCTCCCTTCACACCATTGCCTGGAGTATCGTTGAGGTCCGTCTATACCAGCCTCAACCTAAGGTGGCTGCCGAGTGGATTGTCCAGGAATATATGGTCTGGGGTGTCGTTGCCATGATTCTGTTACTCCTCATGTTCATCGGAAGTACTCCTTGGGGAATTCGCGCAACAGGATACGAGTTCTTCCGCAAGTCTCACTACGTCCTCGCCATGGTTTATATTGGTGCCTGCTGGGGTCATTGGAAGCAGCTCAAGTGCTTCTTGCTTCCATCACTCCTGTTCTGGTTCGCCGACCGTGGATTCCGACTACTTCGTACCGCTTATCTACATTACCACCACCTCCCCTCGGGTAAGATGGGGTTTCAAGCTGCTCAAGCTGTTATCACTAGGTTCCCTGACGCTGAACATGGAGACATTCTTCGACTTGACCTTGAAAACGACCAGGACCCCTGGAAGATTGGACAGCATTACTTCCTCTGTTTCACTGAGAGCAGCATCTGGCAATCACATCCCTTCACTCCAATAAATGCTCCTGTCGTTGAGAAGGGTGTCGTGAAGCACTCGTACATCATACGCGCTAAGGGCGGTGAAACTAAGAAGATGGCTGAGCTGGCTGCTAAGAAGCTCACAACCTCCGAGAAAGCTACCACTTCTGTCATACTAACTGGCGCCTATGGCGAGACCACAATGGACCATGTTTCACCTGACACCAATATTGTCTGTGTTGCTGGTGGCACTGGCATCGCCTTTGTACTCCCTGTCCTCCTTGAGCTCGCAAGATCACCCATTTCCCGAGACCGCAAGATTGAGCTCATCTGGGCCATCCGCCATGCCACTGACGCTGAATGGGTTCAGGAGGAGATGGACCTTCTGCAACAGGCCCGAAAGGCTCTCAATCTCAAGATCCGCGTCTACGCTACACGAGACTCCAGCAGTAGTTCCAAGTTGCAGGTCAGTGACGAGAAGGATGTCACAGATGCTAGCAGACAACTCGGTTCATCATCATCGTCAGACGTGGTAGAAGAAGGCTGTGCATGCGGCAACGATGTCCCTGTTGCCAAAATCGGAAACGGTATTGTCGACGAGGACCGACACCCTAACCTACCCAAGCTCATCAACGACTTTGTGAGTAACACCATTACTGGTCCCACGACAGTCTTTGCCAGTGGCCCCGGTGGAATGATCAGTGACCTTCGCACGATTGTGGCTGGGTGCAACTCGGGCAATAAGGTCTGGAGTGGCAATGAGCGATTTGATGTCAAGCTGGTTTGTGACGATCGTCTGGAATGGTAGGGTGTCTGCACAAGACTAGGAACGAATCATCGTTTGGAATTGTGTGATTTGCAACTTTGAGATACCACTCTAGCGACTTTGCATTTAGATGGCGTTTTCGGGCTACAAAAGGGTTGATGGATAGTTTGTGTATACAACGTCGGTAGATACATGTTGTTCATGATGAGCCTGACACTCAGGCATTCATCTATGCCTTATAGAACAGCCTCTTGCGGCATTTGGACATGATTTTCAGTCTCTGAACACACGTGAATGATTACACCATAATCAGTGGTCGTGGAACCCATGGGCCTGAGCCTCCCGAGATCATGCTTAAGCTTCACAAGTAGCCTTTAGCTCCTTCACAACATTACAATTACATCTG
This sequence comes from Fusarium subglutinans, assembly GCF_013396075.1. Lineage (NCBI taxonomy): Eukaryota > Fungi > Ascomycota > Sordariomycetes > Hypocreales > Nectriaceae > Fusarium > Fusarium subglutinans. Next base: position 75,931 of record NW_023502121.1, on the reverse strand, counting down.
TTAAAACGTGGATGGGCGCATGTGAATACTTTTAGTACGCAGGCGATTGGGCACAACGCACAGTTTAGGCCTCATAAAATTATGCACTGATAGTACTGCGTAAACAACGGACTCCTGTACCAAATTATCGCTTACAACCGCACCAGTCACTACGTGATATTGATGGAGCACCCATGACGCACCCCGCACTCAATTCACCACACACTCGGTCAAGCTGGCCCGAATACCGCCCCGTCATCATGTTGTGGGATTCTGGTTGTTCCATATTTGCCCATGAAAAGACCCCGCGGCTCATGACCCCATTTCCATTGGCAGTTTAGCCTGAAGTGTCATGATGGGTCCTACAGCTATCCCATTTATCCCTACCTTATATGGAGTGAGTCTGCTGCTGAGTGCAGACACTACGAAATAGATAAACCTGGCCGCATCTCAATCCAGTGCATAATCAATTTTTTTTTTGTTTACTTGTTCTTTCCGACCTATGCTAGGTTTGTTGGTGTGATATAAGTACCCCTCAACCCTCATATAGCCATTCTCAACGATACTCGTATTCAAGCACATACCAAAGGGTTTAGTGAGATCATCCATCATGGCTGACGCTCCTATTTCTTTCCTGCCACTTGGCGCCATTATCCAGTCCCTTGTCGTCAACGGCATCAACATCGTCCAGGGCTTCCCCACGCAAGAGGACTATGAGAAGCACAACTCCCCTTACTTTGGCGTGACTGTTGGTCGTGTCGCCAACCGAATTAAGGGTGCTCGAATTGACAGCCTCAATGGTAAGGAAGTCACTCTCGCCGCCAATGATGGACAGAACCATCTTCATGGCGGTAAGATTGGCTGGAGCAGCCGTGTCTGGGACGGCCCCAAGCCTGTTGGAACTCGCCAAGTTCCAGGCGTAGAGGGACTCGAGGGTGGGGAGAGTGTTGCCTTTACACTTACCAGTGAGGATGGTGACGAGGGATACCCTGGTACGGTCGAAGTCACTGTTACTTACACAACCGGCACACAAAACGTCGATGGCAAGGAAGTCATCATTCTTGCCATGGAATACGAGGCAAAGCTCGTTGGTGGCGCTGATGAGACCGTCATCAACATGACCAACCACTCATACTTCAACCCCAGCGGAAAGGAGACCATTGCCGGTACAGATATCACCCTGCCTACCGCCAACTACCTGGCTGTTGGTAGCGATCTCATCCCCACAGGCAAAATTGAGCCTTTCCCCGGTGTTACCGCCAACAAGACCTTCACACTGGGCCCCCAGGAGCCCAATATCGACCATTGCTTCGTCTTAAACACAGACCCTTCCTCTGTGCCCCTGGACACCCGCAACCAGCCCCTCAACCTCAATGTCAAGGCCCACCATTCCGGCTCCGGCGTGAACCTCGAGGTTTATAGCACTGAGCCTACCTTCCAGATCTACACCGGCGCAGGCATTGATGTGCCTGCCGTCAACGGCCTGCCTGCTCGTGGGGCTCGTGCCGGTTTCTGTTGTGAGCCTGCTCGCTATGTTAACGCCGCCAATGTACCCGAGTGGAAGAACCAGGTCTTGCTCAAGAAGGGCGACACATACGGTGCCAGAACCGTATACAAGGCGTGGGCTGATTGAATTGGGTCACGAAGATGAAAAGAATATCTGCTAAATAGACGCTGTTCTTAACGCCGAACTACCGTAAGACAATTGGAAAGAAAAACCATGCCACTCCTGTTCCCAGACACCGTTTTGTACAAAGTTTCTCGTGATGCATCCTGATGTCCCTAAATTACGTACCGTCAACATAGACAGGTGAATCACAAGCATAGAATACCCATAGGCCTTAATCGGAATCACTGTCATCATCGCCCAGGAACGCCAAATCCGCCCTTGCTCTCTTGCGTCTCGCAGCATACGTTTCTTCTTCGTCCTCTTCGTCATCATTATTCTCGTTGCCGTCGTTTTCCTCGGCGTCACTACTGCCGCTTTCAACGACCTTAGCACTCTTGCTCTTGCTGCGACTTGCACGACCACGGCCCTCTACACCCCAGAGAGCACTCATCTCCTGCGCAGATTCAACCTCGGCCAGAAGCTCTCGCCTCTCTTTGATTTCGCGCGCCTTCGCTTCTGAGAAGCGGCCGTCCATCCCGATATCAGTGAGCATCTTCCTAAGGTGCCGAATCTTTGCTTTGGCATCGTCGCCATATTTCTTCAGCTCGTTGTGCCAAAGCTTTCTAACACCACACTTCGTAAGCTGACCCTGCAGTCGCTTGATTTCTTCAGTATTAGGGTCGTCAGATGTAGTGACTTTCTTTGTGGCAACCTTGGTAGCCTTTGCTGGCTTGCTACCTACCTCTTTCTTTTCCTTCCTCTTGCGTTTCGGCTTTACTGGCTCATCGATGACATCGGAATATTCTTCTTCCTCGTCAATAACTGGCTTGTTCTCACCTCCTTTGGAGCCCTCCTCTCCATCTTCTGAGTTCTGTGGTTTTGAACTTGTTGCCTTTTCACTTGCGAGTTCTCCATTCTCAGCCTCATCATCATTATCTCCTGGCACTTCAAGTTCAGATTTGATCTCATCCTCTTCGTCCTCTTCTTCGGGTTCAACGGCTTTAGACTTGTGCTTTGGTGCTGTTTTCTTTGGCGCCGCTCGCTTTCGGTTCTTCTGCGGTTTCTCCTCCTCGCTGAGATCACTCAATTCGCTCAGTTCGCTGGATACACTGGGCTTAGAGTCAAGGTCAGATTCAATATCAGACTTGTCCTTTTTGTTTGCCTTTTTTGACTTTGGTGCTGGTCTGGGTTTCGTGACGCGTTTCTGGCGCTTGGGCTTTGGTTCAGGAGATTCAGCATCAGGAGAAGAGCGCTTTACGCCAGTTTTGTCTTCTCCATCTGAATCTGCATTTTTATTGCTGTCTGGAACCCATCCATCCATAAGTTTCCCCTAAACTTTGTGTAAGCTTATGATATAGACGTTGTTTATAAGCCAAACATACCACTTGCTCCTTGATCAGACTTTTGCTTTTTTGCTTCCACTCCGGGCTTGAGAAAAATCCGTCATCAAGCCTAAGATTCTCTTCGGTTTGTTTGCGAACCTTGTTCACAGTAGTTTCGTCCGGTGTAGCTTGATAGACTTGATAAGTGGCATCAAAGAGCGCCTGCTCGATTTCATCTTCCGAGGGCGTCATAGTTAAGTATGATATTAAAGAGATTCAAGCCGATAAATGACTCTTTGCCGGGGTTGCTTGCATAAGAGTGATTTGATGGTTCATAGCATTTCACGATGAGTACGGAGTATGTAGTCGAATGTTCGGTTGAGTCGCGTTCAGACGCGACAGGCTTAGAGTGAGCTGGGCCGTTTATTGTGGAGACTTCTGTTTGGCGGGGGAGAGCTTTGACCAATGGCAGCTTGTTGCGTTTCTGAAGACTCCATCCCTATTAGTCGAGGTTGTTACATTAATGAACACAATAGAATTGTCAATATTTCTCCGTTTTTTTCGAGGAAACAAGGCTCGGCATCGATATGCTCATGCGGTGGCTTGTCATATCAAGGTGTCTGAAACGGACATATATAAAGGCTGTTCTGTCTTGACTGGGCACTCACCCTTTTACCTGGTGGAGTGGCTTTTTGGTGTAGCTTGGCGTCGTTAACTCCGGGGCCACCCTAAGCATTCCCCCCTATGTAGATTTCTTAATGCTTCAAACTTCTTACATCATAACCACTATCAGTTCAAAATGTCAGCTTCACTAGCTCCAGAGTGCAACGAGGTTAAGGAGTAAGTCCATCTCACGTAATGGATATGAGCCCCATCTGATACATAATTCTAGGCGGTATGATACATGTTTCTTAAAATGGTACAGCGAAAGTATGTATCTCGACCTCTACTGTGGCACTGAGCTGAACATATGCAGAGTACCTTCGAGGCCAAGAAAAGGACAACAAAGAATGTGCAGATATGTTTAAAGAATACCAAAATTGTCTTAAGGTACTCTTCATTTAAGGTTAGAGGCTTCCTGTTGCTCACTTACCACAGGTTGCTCTAAAGGATCGAGGTGTGGATAAATTAGTGGAAGAGGCCCGAGAAGAAAACAAAGAGAACGATCTAAAACACCTTGGGCCGAAAAGTACGATACGTTCTTACTTCCCATGCCCTCTAACGTACTAATATTGCTTTTAGAATGACATATCGTGTACTGGAGAGCACGACGTCCCCGACGAAGAAATATGATTGTTTGGAGCCTAGGTGATCAAGAGCCCCAGATATACCTGATACTCTCTCTACTCAACTTCCATATAATTTCTGCTGCCTTGCAGTTCCTCCTCCCCGTCCGTTCCATATCATTCTCCTATGTTTTTGCCTACCATCGTCATCGCCTTGAAGGATGCGGAATCAGGCCGCCCACACGTGATTTTAATTGATTGAGTGACCCACTGTTACTGGTAGTCCATTCCATGTTGCTCTTCAGGGACAGAACAACGTGCAAGGGGAACCTACCAACTCGATCTCTTCCATTGGGTTAGCAATGCCCTTCTAACCCATCACATTTCCTTTTGTTAGTTTTGACGCTCATATCCAAACTTTCTCGTCGTTATTCAGGACTATCGGCTTTGCGAACCTGCGGTTAACCTTCGCTTCGTCTCGACTGCAAACCCACTACCGACAGCTTGGCACAGACTCTATATCTTTTAACCTTTTACCGGAGGACGGCATGTACTGCCACGAGGAATAGCGCTTCTATGCACCCCTTTTCTATCCTGACGCTCGGCATCTTCGTCGCTGGTTACATTACTGCCCGTTGGGATCTCGTCACTCGTCTCTATGAACTTGCCATCTTCGCCTGGGAAAACGGTGTTGTCGTGAGTCCATGCCACTCCCTCGCAACCTTCTACAGGACTAATATAACTACAAAGACACGCGCAGCGAAAGCCTTTGCTGCACTTTCCGTCCTCTTTCTCTCTATTTGCGCCCCGACAGTCTTCCTAGCCAGAAAAGAAACGAATCTGGTACGCCCGATTGCAACATCCGAAGCCGCTGACAATGGCTAACAAGATCTGTTCAGCATCCAAGAGGAACAGGAACTGGTGTCTCTGCGCGGGAGCAACTCAGAAGACGTGGTTCGTTTTAAGAGACTAGCCCTAGTTGACATAGTCGCTTGTCATGGTAGAGCATGATGGGTTGATGAGAGTGTTCTGGCCGACGGACATTCGCAAGTCTGATCGCCCTGGTGTCGTGGTGGGATGGCGCAATTCCATATTGGACGTGTTTGTTGTAACCATCCTCGAAGATGTTGATGTTTGTTTGAAGTATTGCAATACGATAGCAGGGGTATGCTAATTATTCTCAGGCACGAAATACCGAATTCCATCTCAAAGCCGGTACTTTGTTCCGCAGCGAGCTTCACCCGACTAGCCAGATCACCGATATGTGTGGCCATAGCTCAATGCATGTCCTTGGCCTCTCGAATGCCATCGATGCAGCCGCCGCAGACCCATCTTGGTTCTGTGCTACCACCAACTCAAATCCAAGGGAACCAAAAATCACATGCGCGAAGGCCGTCAGCGTACAACTCATTCTATATGACCGACCTCAGCCCCAGGGAATGCAATACGTTTCGCTGAATCCGATTGCACTTGCGCTTGGTCATGATGGCTCCTTGTCAGGCGACACAGCAGTATCGGAAGGGGAGCAAGAGACTCGAGAGCGCCAAAAGAAAGAAGAGAACCGCCAATTGGTTGAGAAGCTCAAGCAGCACACCATTTTCAAACGAGTTCCTTCTGCACGCGACAGGGCCCTGCCCAAAATTATCAATCAGATAAACTGGTCTTGGGAGCTCGAGAAGACGTTGCAGAAAAATGTGGGACGGCTGGGATCAAGGCCGCGCCGAAGCCTTAGTGTGTCTGAAAGGGTTGTTGAAACAGCATCGACAATGCGAAACTATGTCATCCTTCAGTTGTGGACATGGTTTACGCTCTATCTTTTCCCTACTATACGCAAGGCCTTTGTCCTTGTTCTCATGGGCCACCGCGTTGTAGCAGAGATGCTGCTCTTGCTGCTTGAATTTCGAGCCAAGCCTGGTTATGCGGCCCTGAAAGATATATCGGCCACGGCACAACAAGTTGAGATACGACTACAACAGTTTTGCTACTGGCCGATGCAGTATATGAAATTGCGACAACGGAAAAATAACTGGGCCAGTGTCACAACTAGCCATCCAGATTATATCCGTTTCTACAACAGTTTATGGCTTGTTGCCAACGATGTCATCATCGGAATCGCCCTAGGTTCATACATTATTGAGAATGCAGACTGGGTTGCTGAGCAAATCGGGGATCTACTCCAGACCTACACGGTAGACGCACTTCAAAGCAGCATATCATGGCTCATGGGATGGCCGGCTGGTCTCAAGCTCAATGGTGAACTGGCAGCTTTCTTAGGAGATCTGTTCCTTTGGGTCATTGATTACTGGTCTAGTGAGTCTTGGGAACCTTCTCAAACCTCTATACCCTTTCTAACTTAGATATAGGTTGTATCGAGACTCTAACACCAGCATTGCCCCAGATGGTGTGGTTCATAGGGTTCTCCTCCTTTGCTGGAGCTAGCATGCCGATTGCTATGTTCTCTGACATGCTTTCCACCCTGACCATTCACATCTACTCGTTCTACCTTGCATCAGGACGTATATACCATTGGCAGCTCACCATTCTCCAGTCCCTCTTTCATCTTTTCCGCGGCAAGAAACATAACGTTCTTCGCAACCGTATCGATTCTTGCGACTACGATTTAGACCAACTCCTTGTTGGCACTATCCTCTTTACGCTACTCTTCTTCCTCTTACCGACAGTCGCTGTTTTCTATCTCAACTTTGCCATCGCAAGAATGGCGATTATCTCTTTAAAGGCTGGCTTTGATACCCTTCTTTCATGTCTAAACCACTTTCCTCTATTTGCACTTATGTTGAGAATAAAAGATCCGAGGAGACTTCCAGGTGGCATGCGATTTGAGCTCCGAGATAGCCATGACTATAGGCACGACAAAGCAAACAATGCTGACGGATTGCCGCCTACGTCGGTAATCTACCTTAAGGTGTGTAGTTTCCGATTACTCGTGTGCAACATAGCACGCTGACACCTTTCTTAGTCGATTCCTCTGACATTCCGGATCATGTTCAACCAATACTTCCAGATGGCAAATCGCATCCGGAAGCACTATCTGTCACCAAAAGTCTTCTTCTGCTTGCTGACGGGCAAGTTCGTGCCGCCAATCAACCGCAAGAACCTGTATAGTCTACAATACAGCATGTTGCCGGCTCGCCGGGCAACCATCTGGGAGATGTGGAGAGCGTTGAACACGGAGACCAGACCAGCAAAGCGGATGCCGCTGCCTTATATCCCGCCATTGCCCAATGCAGGCAGAAGAACCTCAGCGAATAATGGACGCGCTAGATGAATGACAGACATGAGAATTGCTTAAGTAGTAATGAACAATAGCTAGAAGTATCAATGAGTTCTGTAGAAATTGTTGTGGAAAGTAAATAGTCCTGACGATCAACTGAAAGACGGCCAGATCTGGGAATTGTGCATCGATCGAGACCTAGTCTTGGGTTACACCATTTCCATGAAGCAGAAGCCCCTGCGGGCGTGTATCCTGACTCGTATTGTGCGAGTAATTTGTTGATCGTCACGAATTACAAGTGTTGGCCCGGCCCAGGCTAATCCAAAAAGCACTCGTCACATTGTATGTAAGTCGGCTTTGCAGTTCGGTTGCAATTGCTTCCATCCTCTAATCTTACACACATGAACTTTCATTCTTCCAACCCCACCTCCCCGGATTTACGGCCCTCTTGGTCCTGTGTCACCCATGGGTTACTTCAGTAGGTCAGGTACAGTCCCTACGACTTATCCTTTAAGCTGTACCTGCTTGCTTTTGTGTCCATGTCTACCTATGTCGTCTGTTCATCTGAGCAAGTTGGGCTGGAACCGGGATGGTCAAACTTAGATATACACAATATCCCATGGATTGACTTGGCTGATTGCTGTAGAGGCCTCTCAGCTCAAATTCTAACGTCTCAGAAGTGGTTACCCAATGATGTAACATTATCCAATACTCAACACTGCTAATGTTCCCCACGCTGCACGGCGTTCAACTAAGACAAGCTCAATGACCCCAGACCCCCAGACCCCGAAAAAAACGTCAACCTTGTTTTCTCCTCGGCGGAGACCACAAGAAGTTAACAAGTTGCCATTGGCATACGAATGCTGTGTCCGAAAATGTCTGTGCAAACCAGCAATGACGACAAGCTTAGCGATGGTTGGTTGCCAGTGTGACTTACAGGTCACCAATAGAAGTGTCTAAAGAAGACATTGTCAGTATCTTGAAGGGTCCCTCCAAAGCCTCGATCGTAGGCTTCTCGAATTCCTTTTCGGCCCACTCTACCAAGTGGATGATGCTTCCGAGGTGCTCTCCAAATTCTCCATCGTCTTTTTCAACTTGAAGAATATTTACCTGGGCATTAAGCCATTGACCCACCATTTCTATTCAAGGGGTCCAAAACCCTCTCCAAGTCTCCCCGCCGTACTTTTATCAACGAAGCATGGTCAACCCCGGCTCTAAAGAACTGAACGATTTATAGTGGTGCCATCGTTTGGCAACAACACCACGCTTGCAGTACACCTAACACCTCGCCCTTCCTGTCCCATGCCTTGTGACGCCCGCCAATTTCTCACTAACGAATACTTGTCCTGCCGAACCATCCACCAATTCATCCCGTCCATCCATCTCGAACAGGCTATTCCCCAACCGCTCAGGGCAGGCTGCTCCACTCATCGCCACGTTCTACAGCGTCCTCCCATTCTCGTCGACCCCATCAGGCGGCATTGACGTCACTACCAGCTGCTGGTTCGACAAGACCTCAAGTCGTGACCCTGAAAGCTAAGGAAGCATTCTCCAAGTCGTACGGAGACGAGGGGTAGCAGTGCAGCGCTTGGGGGTAGTAGAAACTAGAGGCACATATTGGCATCACTTGCTGCGGTTTATTTCACTTCCTGGTAAGTGATTGACACGTTCTCTAGGTCTCTTGAACCTGTCATGCATATATATCTCCAAGACTGGAGAGATCATCCTCGGCCCAGAGTCCCTTTACTACGTCCTCATCAGAACGTGAAATCGGCCTCCCAGTTCTCTGATTCATACCTGTTTTTGTCATAGGTCAATTGCACTACCCATATAAAGTCTTTCTCGTCCGCTTCCCGACACCATCTACCGTAACATCATCTTTCACACTTCTTCCAAGCAGAGCATATAGAAGGGAACTCGAACTAGCAACTTGTACTAACACTGTCCGTAATGGAAACACAGGTTCAAACAACAACTCATCAACACGACCCTTGGGCTGCCACCCATCAGGTCATTCTTCATTCAGCCACCATGGATCCTAAGCAACGTTTCTATAACCATTTCCTGGAGAGTGTTACAGGTAAGAGTGGATGTTCAGGTCTTTCAATGCGCTCCATTGCCTAACTTCCATGTTGCGTAGTACTCCAAGACCTGATCGATGAGCTACCATCCATTGCTAGTGTCGGTGGTGAGCGCCAGGAGGCCATTGATCACATTCTTGCCAGTATCGCCAAGCTACAAAACGAAGTGTCAGATGCTGCCGACTACACACCTTCTTATGACAGAAAACAGTATTCTGAGGTATTGCAGCTAGCCTCTTTGACTCCCTGCTTCGACTGACATTCATATGCTCGATAGACCATTAAGTCCCTCCAGGACAAATTGAACGAGACAATCACCAAAATTACACCAAAGTCAAAATTTCAGTTTCGTCGTAAGACCGACCACGTCGATATGGGCGCTCCTGAGAACGACCCTCGGCTTAGCCCTGGAAGCCATTCTCGAGCCAAGCATGACATGGCCATTGCATCTTCCATCGTCAATCCTCCTTCGGCGATGAAGGAAGACACTCTCAGCGAATTACCTCCTAAGGATACGTACAAAAATTACAATGAAGAGATGTCTCGGCCCAGCGCATCTTCCCTTCGTAAGCCCAGCTTCTCGGCTGCCAAGAATATTAGCATTTCGAATCATTCAGGGCTTCACATTATTCTGCCGTCTTCGGCGTCCCGTGCCACCTCTTCAGGCAGCCTCACTGATGTCAAGAATTGTATCATCGACGTGTCTATTCCGACTTCCTCGGGCTCAGCCTTCCCTGGCCTCGCTATTAAGAACGTATCCAAGAGCCTCATCGTTGGGGGTCGCGTCAATGGCGCAGTCCATATCACAGGAGTGTCTGACAGCACTATAGTTGTTGTGGCCAGGCAAGTACGGATTCATGAGTGCAGTAACGTTGACATCTACCTGCATTGTGGCAGTCATCCTATTATTGAGGACTGCTCTGGCATGCGATTTGCACCTCTGCCCAAGCCCTATGTAAGATATAATCTTCAGTATTTAAATAGCTAGACTAACAGGTGCATAGATGACTGACGCCGAGGAGCCTGAAGAAAACCAGTGGGACCAGGTCGATGACTTTAAATGGCTCAAGGCTGGTCACAGTCCTAACTGGACCACTCTGTCCGAAAATGAAAGGCTCGGTGATGACCTCTGGATATCTGTCGTCCCTGGCCAGCCTGGTGTCAGTGTGGAGGAGTCCTTGAAAAAGCTGGGTATTCCACGGAGGTGATGACCATGATGAACAGCTAAAGCATGAAATTCATACCCAGCCATAGGCTGTATATCAGCAGATGAGGTAGGACGCAACGCGCAATCAGAAATCCTTTTATTTAATACGAAACTCCAAACACCCTGCTGATAAACCAAGATGACAACCTTGCTAAAAGTAATACTTTGATTCCAAAAATCATACGTGACCCATCATAAGGAACACTGGACGGGTATCATGACTCCATCTTGTCACCAGCGCTGACGTCCTCTTTCCGATCTCTTCCGGTGGCTTCGTCTCTTAGTCGTTGGAGTAATGCTCGCTGTTTCTCGATGCGATTTTCAAGGTCACGGATCTCATCATTCTGTTCGGCGATGGATCGGTCCATGTCCGGGAGCTCTCGGACCTGTGCGCGAGCACGCTGCAGCTTGTGTTTCAGGCCATCCGTGGCTCCAGGTACATCTTTGAAAGACAACGTAGGTCCAAAGGCGTTAGGACCGGTGGTCCCCGGTGCAGGCTCGGTAGTGATTCCAGCTGACGACTGAATACCGGCACGGACGCGGGCGAGGACGAGAGAGAGCTCGGAAAGTGCGTCTAGAGTATCCGGAGAGAACGTGGGCGGGAGGGCCAATGGGTGTGGGCCAGATGCGGATGCAGATGCAGGTGCAGATGCAGATGATGGAGGCATGATCTGTCGTGCTCTGATATGACTCGATTCAACTTTGACCGCTCGAGGACTCGCTTGGAAAGGATGGTGGGAGAGAATCAGGCGACGTAGGTATGGATGCGGTGTAGTATGATGTCGGCAGGCAGTTCAAGGTGAGTGACACTGATGGGGTCGTATCTCTATTACATACAGCTCGGGGAAATAGGCCGGGTGGGTTCTCTCAGCCTCCTCGTAATAGCGTCGAGTTTTATCACTGATGGTGGTGGGCAAATGGAAAAGATCGATTGGGCCGATGGGCCGTTCTGTTGTTGGGTTGACGGTCCGAAAGAGAGGGAGAAAGGTCAAAGGCTGACAGTGTGAACTCATCATTACACGTTAGAAACTGTGCCTTTATGCATACTACGCACAGTGTGCATACAAATCATGGCTGGTGAGTGACATGACATAAACCCCCACTACTACAACGTGTTTCCCTGCAAAATCATCTGTCGTGTCTGGGCCCATCAAATCACGCATCATTTCTTTTACTCAAGACAGGCCCGAGTTACTCTCCGTCTTATCCTTATCTTCCTAGAGCCTCTTCTTTATACCTCGTTTACTTCTTTCTCATTTTCCCTGGTCCTCTTCTTCTTTCTTCTCATTGCTTCAGTGCAAGAAAGAAAAAAAAGAAACAACAAACAGTAGTCATCATGTCCAAGACTGATCAAAAAGCTTGCCTCAGTACGTCGTCATGCCCCGCCCCCTCCAAATTCCAACAAAACCATCTTCATGCCCCGCGATCGCGATAGCAACAACGCTGCAATGGCTCATTATCCTGAGCAGCGTTTGAAGACAACTACTTCTGTCGCTCAGGAATCACCAATTGTCTGGCGACCAGATTGGATTGTTACATCATGTTTTGTCCTCGTATATTTGGAATTCGCCTGGCTAATCATGTTGTTTTTGCATTCTTATAGTCGTCATTGACGGTTGGGGCATTCCCTCTGCCGACAGCCCCAAGGACGGCGATGCCATCACCAACGCCAAGACCCCCGTCATGGACGCTCTCTACAAGGACTCCAAGGGCTACACTGAGCTCGAGGCCTCATCGCTGGCGGTGGGACTTCCCGAGGGTCTCATGGGTAACTCTGAGGTTGGACACTTGAATATTGGTGCTGGTCGCGTTGTATGGCAGGATGTTGTCCGAATCGACCAGACCATCAAGAACGGCGAGCTGGGCCAGAATGATGTTATCAAGAAGACTTTCCAGAGTGCTGCTGCTGGAAACGGCCGGCTCCACCTCTGCGGTCTTGTCTCCCACGGTGGTGTGGTAAGTCATATCATATACAGTTCCTTCTTCCCACTATCAGTCACTTACACGAGAGCAGCACGCCAAGCAAACCCACCTCTACGCCCTCCTCAAGGCTGCCAAGGAGTATGGCGTGCCCAAGGTCTTCATCCACTTCTTTGGTGATGGCCGTGACACCGACCCCAAGTCTGGCGCCGGCTATATGCAGGAACTTGTCGATACCGCCAAGGAGATTGGCATCGGTGAGATCGGTACCGTTGTTGGCCGATACTTCGCCATGGACCGCGATAAGCGTTGGGACCGCCTCGAGATCGCCCTTAAGGGTCTCATCCTTGGTGAGGGTGAAGCCTCTGAGGATCCCGTTGCTGCCGTCAAGGCTCGATATGAGCGCGGTGGTGACCTTGATAGGGATGAGTTCCTTACTCCCATCATTGTTGGTGGCGATGAGCGCCGCATCAAGGGTAAGTCAGTTTCAAATAGTTGCGTTTCAAACACAACCCCTAACAGCAGCATAGATGACGATACCGTTTTCTTCTTCAACTATCGATCCGACCGTGTCCGCCAAATCACCCAGCTTCTCGGTGATGTTGATCGGTCTCCTCTTCCCGACTTCAAGTACCCCAAGATCAAGCCCCTTGTCACCATGACTCAGTACAAGGGTGACTACCCCTTTGAGGTTGCTTTCCGACCCCAGCATATGGGTAACGTCCTCGCCGAGTGGTTGGGCAAGCAGAACGTTGAGCAGGTCCACATTGCTGAGACTGAGAAGTATGCTCACGTCACCTTTTTCTTCAATGGTGGTGTTGAGAAGGTCTTCCCTCTCGAAACCCGTGATCAGTCCCAGGATCTCGTCCCCTCCAACAAGTCCGTCGCTACCTACGATCTGGCACCTGAGATGTCTGCCGATGGTGTCGCCGACCAAGTTGTCAAGCGCCTGGGTGAGCAGAAATTTCCCTTCGTCATGAACAACTTTGCCCCTCCTGACATGGTTGGCCATACTGGTGTCTATGACGCTGCCGTCATCGGCTGTGAGGCCACCGACAAGGCCATTGGCAAGATTCTCGAGGGCTGTAAGAAGGAGGGCTACGTCCTCTTCATCACAGCCGATCACGGCAACGCTGAGGAAATGAAATTCCCTGACGGCAAGCCCAAGACTAGCCATACCACAAACAAGGTACCCCTCCTTATGGCCAATTACCCCGAGGGCTGGAGCCTCAAGAAGACCGACGAGGGTGTCCTCGGTGATGTTGCCCCTACCGTGCTTGCTGCCATGGGTCTGCCTCAACCCGAGGAGATGACTGGCAAGTCTCTTCTCCAAAAAGCTTGATGTTTATGATGATGGTGAGAGCACGTATCTAAAATAAGAATCCCTCGGGATGGTGTAGCAGTAGTGGATGTGGCATTAGCGATTTGTGGGCTGTTGGTTATTGTTGCGCGTGAGTCGATGCAATGACTCTGGAGTTGAGGGCGGAAGCGTTAGAAGTTATGCTCGGTTGCATAGACATAGAGTTGTAATCCTAAAATAGTACAACGGCCAGTAATAGAGACGAACAACATTGCCTCTCGGTTTTTTTTTGTTTTTCTTTTGCCTGCATTGGTACAAATATCTTAAGGAATTGGTGCACTCTGAGGTCGTCGATGAAACGATTGCTAATACCAGTTTCTGAAGGGAGACCAAGGCACCGATGAGTAGATCCTATCAGTGAATCCCTTCTGCTCATTTCCTGTACCTAAACTGTACATGGAAAGCAACATTGAGGCACTTACAACAACCAGTCCACCCTATATTGAGTACCTAGTAAACTTCCACAAAGACAATTCTAGCTACATCTCTTCTATACATGAAGTTCGGTGTGTGATATAGAAATTGAGATCAGAAATCAACAATGCCCTTTCCTGACAACTGAACATCCCATATCAGCTACACAAAAATTTCCCATGATATCGGATAGTGGATTGACAGTATGAGTATTATACGAATGCATTTCTTGTGTCAAATCATGATGGAATAACAAAACCCGAACTAACTCTAAATCGTTCGAAATTGGCGACAGGGGAAAGGGGTTGAAAAAGAAACAAAAACTGAAGGCATCGTAAAAGCACTAGATCTTCACCGCTATATCATGTCGTGTAGATACGATTGACTTAGCCCAAGACCGATATGAGCGAGACATACCATTGCTTGCTCCAAGCATTTAGGATGGCAACATCAAGCCGAATCAGTTGTATGTAGTTCACCCGTAAGAAGGAGCAGGGAGAGGCTGTTACAAGTCCCTGTGAAGCTGATGCGAGAACCAAAACCAGCGAACCATAGTCTGTGATGAATACTGGACCAGGGTCTTTAGGGTCGAGTTTTGAGATAATACCAGACTTTCTCAGGTTGGATGAGTGAAGGGAGCAGGAGCTGTGTCGTTGGGTTATTAGAAGCATATCAACTGCAGCATTCTCATAATACCATGGAGGCTCAACTTACACCAAAAGCTGTTTAGCCAATGATGTGCGCGTTCAAGTCTGGTGCCACGCACCAAAGGGTTAGATCATCTCCCGCATCCTGAGCGATCGGAATCCACAGTGCTATAGATCTGTGCAACCTCACGAGCCACATGCTCTTTTCTAAGCAGTCACTTCGTCTCAATTCGACGATCGCCCAGGGGTTATGTGTGGCTTCAAACAGTAGATATCTGCCAGGGACGCTCGAACAGCATCCTTAAAACATCCTAGTGGTCAAGGGACACCGGAGGTCCCGCTCCGGCGGCCAAGGGTCCCTCGAAAGGGCGAGTTAGCTCACGCATCTAGTTTAATGCGGGAGCCAAGAGAGGAAGGGTCCAGCTGTGCTTTGCTATCTTGTTGGTGTACGTACCAATTCTGGTGACGATCGTGGGGGAATGGTAAGGTCCCGAAGATCGAGCGGAAATAAGCAACATCCACAGAGTCGAGACCTTCGACCGAATGCTAGGTTTGACCTATCGCAAGCGGTGAATAGTCAAAGAAGCAGAAACACATGTGCCTTGCCTCTCAACCGCAGTGGCTCGTGCATACGTATAACATGAAGACGCAAGACGTGAGAAACTAACTGATTGTGACGACGGCCGCACTTGTGATACAACAATCTATGATTAAGCTTCTGTGCTGTGCGCTGTAAAGAAACTGGTCCATACTGCAAAGGCTAGTCATGGAGACGAACACGGAAGCTCATCGATTCGTTGTAAGTGGCCAGGATGTTGCACAGATCGCGTGTACATCTGTAATGCCTAGAGATCAAACACATGGGCCGTCCCGATAGATCTTGAAAGTTACCAGGGGGGCTAGGATGTTTGTGCCTCGCCACGATGGTGTAAAGTAAGGGTTTCATGATCTTTCGATTGTACAATGCATAGTGTGATAAACCTTGGATAAGACAAGATCCCAAGTACAACAATCAAGATCTGCTTTTCATCTCACAATCCTTCCTTCGTACCGGAGGGCCACGACATTTCGCCTACAGCTTCGTCTCTGATGATGGTCTCGAACGAATTCACCATTCATCATCGATTCTAGAAGGGGGCGATGCTGACGATGAACGGGCGATCAACATGGAGATTGTTCAAATCCCCATCATCTGGAAGATCGCGTTTTGGCATAAGGAGTGAGTCAAACCTCCAATAAAGAGGGTACCTCTAGATTTCTCTTTGAGGGCGTTGATCGACACTTGTGCAAGAAATCAACCCCCTCAAACGAAACAAGGGATTGTGTAGTCGATGGACTCAAGCCATCTTTGCCTAAGTCTGTCCGCGATCCAGCTGCACGAAGGGTCGTCCCGTGGAGCTCGATCCAAGCTACAACTGCGCTTCCTCGAGATCGAGAAAAATTGACGCGCCAATCTACCCAATCAGAACGTGTTCAGTCGCTTATATCCGAAAGAGATGTGGCAATGCGCGACAGAGGTGTATTGCCACTCGAGACAGGAATTTTTGCAGGCTTTGAGAATTCGATTCGCATCTCAAAGTTTGCCATATCCTATTGCCACGGAGAATCGGCTTTGAGATGTGCATCTAATCGGAGATACGTTTGGTGTTGTAGGAACCTGCCCCTGTCCATCAAGAACACCATGAACTTGGGAGCGGACAGAGAATCGTCCCGATTGGATGGTTGACATTGCTGTCAGTCTCGTGACTTTCTTCAGAAAACCCGTTAGAAACCTCGAAAGCATGGCATTAATTACTGCCACAATATTCTGGTTTCTATCCGTTACTTACTACGTAGGTTTTGGGCGATAACAAGGAATCGAGATTTCTGTCTGTAGAAACCATTCGAAATGTTCTAAGCGCTTAGGGGACTTGACCTTGCGAGGACCCTGGATTTCCTCACTCGGATGACGGACCGACGTCACATGGCAAATGATCTGCAATCCAGAGCCTCAGTTGGGTAGTCAATGACATGTCTCTAGGGGTTTTGGCTGGACTATCGTATCATATCGCACGCCGGAAAAGGCCACACAATCTCTACCTTACTCTGAGCATGTTAGCTTGCTGTAAACTGTAACAGGGAAGTACTATGCAGTGGCATCACGAAGCTGAATATCAAAAACTTGGAAAGGGTCTTGGGACGTGCATGGGTTTGTCAGGGATTAGGTACGCGTGGTCTCCAGCCAGAAACACGGTTAGTCCGGTTCCCCGGTGAATTGTGTCAGGATATCCGATATCCCACACATCAAAAGAGGGTATCGTGAGATGATAAGGTGAGCAAGTGCAATATACTTGCTCAGAAAAGCAAGGAAACTGAAAAATGGCAGCAAAAAATGGCGTTTGCAGATGGTTGCCGTGTGTTTGTGTTTGGATGATTGGAGATCATTTTCCTGGCAGAGCTGAGTTTCGGGTATAGAGTGGGCATCTAGCAACCACCACAGCCCATTTCCTTGACTCGGACTGTGTTGGGGTTCAGATCCGCCGGCTCTTCTGGTGGTGCCTTGAGCAGAACAATGGTGCCATTTATAAATCGAAGTCAATAAGAGACCAGGGGAGCTAACACGTATCCAAGAGACTGAAGCTATCTGGGAGACAGCATGTGAGTTGATAGTCAGTTCGGTAAATGAAAAGCATCCGGCAAATGCACAACGTGCCAGGTTCGATTTAGCACTCGGCGGGAGTCTGGAAACCTCCAAACCAAATTGTCTTGGTCAAACCTGGACCGATGACAGACAAAAATCAAGATCATCAGCCAACTTTGACACAGAGGGTGAAAGAAAACAGGGCAACTCGCTTATTGAGAAATGTGGAAGACACTGGGCCTCACTTTTCTTTCATTCAGCAAACTGATTCGTCATTGGTCAATATATGCTCTTTTAGCCCCCGCAACCAGACAAAGCCGGGGCGTAAGCGAGAAGGCGACGGAGGTGACAAGTCAAAGGGGTGTGATCATAACAAGATTCAACAACCACCCTGAAATCCTGCCCTGATATGAACCTGGTCTCTAATGGGTCAGGTTGGCGTGGCCACTGAAAAAAAAGGGGTTAACTAATTAAAGATCCACACCACCAAAGTGGTGCCCCGAGACGCTAGTTGAGCCCGTTAGAGGAGGTCTAGGAGGTCCCTGCTTTTGGTGGTTTCTGGGCCCGATGGTCTCTGATCTCTATGCTTCTCCAACGACCTGGAAATCGGAGCAATGAGGGCTCGATCTACCATTCTAGCTCTTGCATCCTCGTCCCAACCTGGCATCCTCGCTCAACCCAACCTTTCCCCCTCGCCGCCTTCGCTGTATGTACTGCTCGTGAATGGGTGCCGCCGCCTCGCCCCGGCACTCGGCTGCCCTGGCGGGTGCGCATGGATAGTACCTCACTGTCTCTACTGCACCGGGAGTGAATGACAAAACTCTTCTATCTGAATGCCCTCTTCCAACTGCCCACTACCACACTATCTAGAATTTGCCCCCCAGACTCGCCATTGATCTTCAGCCTTTAATAAGATTCCTCCTGTTAAGTATCCTTCCAGGACAGATTTCCCAGCTTGTGGCTTGTTTATTACTCTTGTTGTTTCTTGAACTTAACTCCTGAGCTCTTCAGGCTCAGCTTGGACTCCTCACCAATCCCTATCCCGTCCACTCGCCCAGACCTTCTCTGCCCCCTCAGCTCTGTGGAACGGTAGTAAGCAGTCGCTTCTCCTAATTCCAGCGTCTTCACACCCATCGACTTCAGTGCCACCTTGGTGCCACCCTGGTCTACTCATATATCGACCGTTGGAATACTGACTCCACTGCTTGCTCTCTCTTCTTTCCAACACATTCCAGCCCATGAAGCTGTAATATCTTTGTTATTTCTGTACCGCATAGGCTTTCTGTCTTCACTTCACGACACTCGAAGAGGCAGCTTTTTACTTGACCGGCATTCCGTATCAAGACCTCACACGAACGCGCCTTCGAGCCACCGACTTTAGTAACTCGCACAACGATCTCAATTCACAATCAAGCAGCAAACTACAGGAAGTACTAAATCACAAAGTGTTGCATATTGCAAACCTGTTCCGAACCATATTGGGGCACCGATTGGCACATCGAACGATTTCTTCACGGTAGCGAATAAGTCAAGCTTCGAAGAGCTTCCTCGTTCGACCAAAGATCATCACCAGCGCTGAACGACTGCGACTCTTTTTGGTGGATGCAACCTTTGTTTGTGGCTCGGCTTGACTGTGGAGATACGTTCTGATTCGCGCCAACTCAATACCACCCACGCACATACAGCGACGCTTTTTGGAAAACCATCAATCAACGTCTTGTGGAATCGGAGAATTCTTGGGGATTTGGCAGAGCGATATCTAAGAAGGCTCCAATTGCCTTAAAGTGGTTTCTGGAAACGGTGAGTGTCCTAGAAACATCCGGTATTTTCCCCTCGTGAGACAGTGGTAACCCGCGTCTCATCATCTTTCGTCATTTGGCGATGAAGCCTCGATCGATCGATCGGTCCTTGCTCCGCAGCCAATAGGAGCTCGTCTCTGTCGTCCGCGAGAATCTTCATTGCTCATACCCTCCATCATCCCGCTGCTTCGTAAACCTATGGATTGTGCTAATAATTCCCCTGACGCTCAGGCTCTCATCCTATTGCAAGGTGCTTCCAGGCCCTACGTCACGGATCGTCGGACCCTTAGGTCTATACCAGGACCCTTCTCGGCGACTATTTGTCACGATATGCTTGCTGCTTCATAGTTCTGGAAATGCTAAACCATCCATCAATTTTATGAAAGACAATGCCACTTAACGAAACCACCTCCCACGGAACGCAACCTCCGCCGTCTTCGTCCAAGACTGGCCATCCCCTCCCTCGGCGCACCTCTCCCGCGAATTCTGTCACACTGCGCCATCACCGACTAGCACAAGATGCATCGATCAACGCCGGCCAGGGCTCAGGACCCGCTATCAAGCCGACCAAGACAGGATCACCTCGACGAAACTCATCGGGCGATAGTCATGAGACGGGCCAGAGCGATCCCAACACATGGTTTGACCAGTCAAATCAGAACCCAACGGCAACTTTCGACACCAACGTTATGGAAGGTAAGAACCATTGTTACAAATTGAATTGTGTAGGAAACTGATTGGGATGGTAGTTGACCCCCCTTTCTTTCAAAAAGAGTCCGATTCTTCGAATGAAGAGAAGATGTACTACAATCACCAACTCGCCCCCCCAAAGCTCACCGCGGCACACAGCAGCAGCGCAGACGATTACAGAAGTGTCATCGATGATCTTACGGTAGAGATACAGAAGCTGAGGGAAGAGCTTAAGCGATATAAGAACACTGGTCCCGATATGCTTCGAAAAGAGAAGCTCTTCGAGATCAAGGTTCATGGACTACCGAAAAAGAAGAAGAGAGAGTTGGAGGCGACACTCCGAGATTTCGCTGCAAGTCTTGAGGGGTCTCCCAACACGTCGTCAACACAAAAAAAGAAGTCTCGACACGCTACTCGCGAAAATATGTATTCTGGATCTGGATCAAAACATGCCTCGTCTTCCTCAGGGTCAAATTTTCGCCCAGCTGACTCTGCATACGCCTCTATGTCAACCGGCGCCAACTCGGGTATGTCTTTGAGTCGGCCTAGCATGGGTTCCCAGGCTAGGTCGTCTGAGGCGGTTGAAAGTTACCTCCGTGATATCCCTGAAGGGTTATACCCGAGACATATGATTATGACGGAGAAGGAGAGAAAGAAGCTTGTTGTTCGCCGACTTGAACAATTATTCACAGGAAAGATTGGCGGGCGTCATGTGGTGAAAAAGCAGCCCGTGTTGCCTAGTGGAAGTTCTGCAGCTCTAGCACCAGTTGTCGCCGAGACACAGCCCACTGTCTCAAACACGTCAAATTCTATCCACGAACCGCCAGCTTTACAGACCAGCGGTAAAGAGCCCACGAGAGAAGCTCGAATTCTTCCCGTTGAGCAGCAATCTGGTCACTCTGGTAAAAAGAGTCGATCTGCTGACAATGCATCTGCCTCCAATTCCAACGGCGACAATACCGAGTCCGGTGGCAATGGCAATGGCAACAGTACAGGGTCAGGCGCAAACACTACTCCTCCTATGACGACCTTGCCCGAGCAACGGCCCACACGGCCTCGTGATTTGGACCCTGACCGTACTCAGGTTCCAGCTGAGAACATGGACTATATTCGCCATCTGGGCCTGGTACCTCCGGAGCTGCTAGCCGAACAACATAGCCAGGATGTGCACCCCGATGCTGAGGGATGGGTTTATCTGAATTTGTTATGCAATTTGGCTCAACTCCATATGATCAACGTGACCCCCGACTTTGTCCGCTCAGCTGTTTCAGGAATAAGCACCAAATTTCAGCTGTCGCCTGATGGCCGAAAGATTCGATGGCGAGGTGGAACAGAGGGAACAAGATTCAGCAGTGACAGCTCTGGATATAATTCTCAAAAGAGTCCATCTACAGACGACACTGAGGATGGCATGGAGAACAAGCGCAAGCGTCAAAAAACTGGGCGTTCCACAGGGGACGAGTTCCAGTCTGGAAGCTCAAGCAAGAATGGCTTGAAGTTTGACCCACAGCTTTGTGCTCCATCCGAAAGTTTCCATTACAAGCCCTTGTTCGCTCAGCAGGATTCATCGGGTGGCCAGACTTCACTCGATGAAACCGTTTCTTCTTTTGGTCCTCCAGAGGAAAGTAATATTGGCGAATCGAGATGGGGGCTGAGTGGCTCAGGAGCCTCCAGCCGCAGGAAGCGCCGCCATGATGGTGCCATTATCTACTATAGCGGTGCTCCATTTTGCACGGATCTGTCTGGAGATCCCGGAGATATGTCGCCAACGACGCAGATGCGCGCTGCTGGTCAGACTCAGACAGATCAAGATAGTTTCAAGGTCCCCCCATCACCTCTCCGACGAACAGATTCTGGTTCTTTCATCAACTATCGGCCGTTGACTGATCGTGGGCTCTTGGCCAGTCAGCAAAGTACAGCGATGGATGTCGATAGTGAAGATCCACCCAGCTTGACAGATGATGCCGACGATTTGAGCGAGGTTGATCTGGACTTTACGTGGTCTGATAATGCACAGTACATGCAGCACTTCCCCCTTGAGCCTTGTGGCTTAGGAGGAGTTTTACCCGAAGACCATTTTATGGTTGTTGTTTCTACCAAGCGACCTAAGCAAGACGATTTGTCTACGTTACCTCAAGTTGGTGGTAGAATGTTTAGTGAAAACACGGATGCTATCATTCGGCGACGGGCGACTATGTCAACGTCTTCACCAGACTTGGGGGTTTTAAAATCGCTTCCTACTACGCGCTCTCCTATTGAGATCGAATACATGTCAGGCCGTATCAAGCGGCTGACACCAGTTTCGCTGCCTCCCCCTGCAATCTTCTTTCCGCCGTTCAGCCCTACCGAGTCTACAGCCGATGGCGATTATGATGATTCAGACGATGTCGACATGTCTTCGTCCTTACGAGATCTTGTTGGCCAACGAACAGTGCAACGCCGTTCAGATGGATATCCTGATGGTGTTGATCTTAGCAGTGGCGACGAAGAAGGTGATGAACCTGATGATTCGCCGAATCAGAATATTTACGACATCAATCGAGACCCCAAGGCATTGCCAAATCGGCCCCGACAAGCCACACGCCGTACCAGTAGCGCTGCTGCGGCTGCTGGCACTGCTCGGGGCGCAAGCAAGAGTAATAGCGCCAACCCGGCGCTTTCACATGATGAGAGTTCTGTTGATACTGCTGGAGCGATCGAAAGTGGTTACAGCAGTAGCGAGGAAAGCGCTTAATCTTCACCTATTACTTCAGCCTACTTATTACACATTTCATATTTCACAATTTGATTAGGGGTTACGGATATCACGAATATGGAAGGCCAAAAAAGATTTCTTGTACAGTCTTGTGTGACCTTCTTGACCTTCAGTTTCTGTTTTCAAGGGAAGGTTGCATTATTTTGCATTTAGCTTGGCGTTATGAGGACGGATAATGATTCCCTGGGTAATCTTTGTTACGAGATGAAGGATTGCGTAAGACGGCGTAGGCCTGGGTATGAAATATTGTCTAGATTTCACAAGGATGAATCACTAGGGAACTTAGTGGTACATTGAATCACCAAATTTATTGTTGAAACATTATTCTGTTGTCTTGGTGGCCGTTGCACGGTACTTATGAACGCTGATTGATTTTAACCAGATGTTGGTACTAGCACCGCGTATTGACTCATGAGCGATCCATCCATGACTTGCCAAAACCAGACTTCGAAACAATGTGATTGTTTGGGCTGCCAGCTTAATCAACCAACCCAAAACCGGTCCCCTTTCCTTTGTATAGGAGACTACACATCATACATACTGCTTATTTCCATGCGGATTTTTGGGCACATTGTTTATCTGTCTGGAGCCATGTGCGTCACGTGAATGGACGCTCGCGTCTCACTCGGGTCATCATTCGATTTCTCCCATCGGAATGCATGAGGCGACCTGGATTCTACACATTCATCTCATTCTCGTGAAATATGATGTATTTAAACAGCAAGCTACCTTTGGCTCTGCTCGGCGCCCTTGCAAGTGTCTTGTGTAGAGCAGAAGATGTTCACAACGTTGCCATCATTGGTTCGTACTTGATTTCGTTATTTTAGAGCCATGGTTAAAACACAAACCCCAAGTGCTACAGATGTATTCCCCCGCAATGCGCCGCAATGCGGTCAATCCCTAGGCATATCATAATTGGCATGTACTAACTTGGAGAATAGGGGCTGGAGCTGCTGGGTCGTCAGCAGCCTTCCATTTGTGGCAATATGCTATAGAAGAGGATATTGCTATTAATGTCACCATCTTTGAAAGGACGGATCGCATCGGGGGCCGTACATTGACAGTCCCTGCGTATAACGACCCTTCTATGCCCATCGAGCTCGGAGCGTCTATATTTGTTGGCGCCAATCATATTCTTGCCAACGCCAGTGAGCGCTACCATCTCACAGTGAGCGAGCCCCACCGTCTCGAGAAGGATGATATGACTGTCATATGGGATGGCTACGAGTTCGTCTTTCAGACGACCGAAGGGTCTTGGGCATGGTGGGATCTGGCCAAGATGTTCTGGAGATATGGGCTCGCACCCTACCGGTCTAAACAAATCGTGGATGCCATGGTCAAACATTTCCTCAAGTTATACGAAGCCCCTTACTTTCCCTTCAAGTCGCTCACTCAAAGAGCCGAACAGTTGGGATGGAATGAGATTACAAGTATAACAGGAGATCAGATGTTAAAGCGAAACGTAGGTTCAAACTACTCAATTGAGAACGGGTGATGGCTAACTGGACAGGAAATTGATCCTCGTTTCGCCCGTGAGATCTTACAGGTTGGCACACGTGTCAACTATGCTTCAAATCTAGCTCATATTCATGGTCTAGAGACTCTAGTGAGTGGATGATATGACCTCTTGCACGCTTCTTGCCTAACTACGATAGGTTTCGTTGGCAACCGACAACGCGATGTCTGTGGATAGCGGCAACTGGCGTATCTTTGAGCATATGGTAATAGAGAGCGGAGCTTCTATTTCTCGCAACACGACCGTGGCTTCAATCGAAAAAGTCCAAAAGAAATCGCGGTCATCTTCACCAGTGTATGTCATTACAACGAAAGATGCCAGCTCAAAGGACGGTGCTTCGAAAGAATATGATGTCGAGTTTGACAACGTCATCATCGCCAACCCCTGGCAGTTCAGTAACATAAAAGCTGGAGAGGGTGTTCTCGATCGCGAAATCGATGAAATCCCCTATACCAAACTGCACGTTACACTCTTTGCATCGCCATTGGAGCTTAGTCCCGAATTCTTTGGCTTGAAGGCCGGAAGCAAAGCGCCCGCTACTGTTTACACTACTCTTGGCGAAGACGAAGAACCAAGAAAAGGGGCCGAGGGAGTCGGTCGTACTGGCTTCTACTCTATTAGCACATTGAAATATCTTGTCAACCCTAGGACAGGTCAGAAAGAGCGTGTCTATAAGATCTTCTCGCCCACACCCATCACTGCCGATTTTCTCACACGTCTTTTGGGCACCGACATCCCAGACTCTGTGGTTTCTGGAAAGTTACAGGATGATGCAAACACTTCCAATCCTATCTCTTGGTATCACCCTCACTGGTTCAACTCTTACCCCGTTGAGCTCCCTCGTGTCACATTTGAGGACCCTATTATCGGCGACGGCGTATACTACACGTCTGGTATTGAGAGCTTCGTGTCATGTATGGAAACCAGTGCTTTGATGGGCAAGAATGTGGCCCGGTTAGCTGTCGATAAATTTGCTGGAATTTCTCGCCCGGAACCGCCTAATGAAGGGGAGGGATATGAATCCGATGACGGTGAGGAGGGAGGCATTCGTGCTCAGGCTGAAAGTGAACTTTGATCGAAGCAAGGATATATACATTCGCCTAATCATTGTTGGAGATCTTGTATATACCAGGATGAATTCATCATCTGAGGACAATTGTTGGGAGGCGCATACGGGAAATTTTATTAAACTATTGTTATACGATTGGTTATATTGAATCAAGATCTATGTCACTAGTATTACTGGCAGTTGAAGTAGCCAAGGTAATTAACATTGTCGTGGATCGTAGTTCAAGTATGTGTGTTTATGTGGTCATTTATGTGAAATAGCTCGATAATAAAGAATCTTGTTATTCTTAAGAACAAAACACGATGCCAGGGATAGCTAAATTCAAGGCCCGCTAAATTCATAGTGAGCATCCCTAGGTTTTTCTTTTTCTTTTTCGCATAGAATGGAGGTCTCGAGCTTTCTCTTTCCACCACCCCAAGCTCCTCCTAATCCTCCTCGACCTGAGGTGGGCTGTAAATATTGCCATATGTACCTTATCCCTGGTCCACTAGCCTCAGTGGCGCACGTCAGTTGTGGCAAACATCCAATGACCCCTCCTTCTTCACCCCTCCAACCCAGGTTTCTTCAAAGTACCTACACAAAAAAAAAAGGCGGGAGGCAGTCACGGCCTTTTTTTCATACAGTACTTCCTCCATGCTATGACGCACTCGTCCTCCTTGCACGCTCAAGCTTGATCCTGCCTAAGCTGTTGGTCCAGTCAATCCCGGCCGCTTTTGGTGCGATTTACATTTCCTTTTTGCTTTCACAAGACAACGCGGGAGCTGCCTACCGTACCTAAAGAAATACCTAAGGTGCTTGGCCTGTTTCTGCCTGTTACTGCTCTGGTGTCTTGCCACGGCATACCTTAGGTAGTAGCTTTTTTATTTGTTTGTCGTGCATCGTCGACTTTCACCTTCCTCCTTTTCCAATCTTCCATCCCAATCTTAGGGAAATACTCCCCACGACTTCCTGATTCGGCGCCAACAACAATAACATCAACCGTGCAAGTGTCGCATCACACACTTTCTCTCTATCTTTGTCCTATTCTTTCCTCTGTTGAAAGCCCAGGGTCAGCATGTTCGCCTTACGAGGAAGTAAGTAACTGCCCCGCATCATCCCTGCTCCCACATTACAACCAACATCTACATCTTGAGCATAAAGAGGAACAGCCTCGCTGCTTTGTGCCTTATCTCTCCCATCACTTCTGTGTCTCCCCTCTTTCGCTGCGCCGCTTTATTCTCGTGCAAGTCTGCTAACACTGACGTTCTCAAGTCGGCAAACTGATATTCGGTTCAAGCACGCAGGAGGCATTGATCGAGCTTCCACAGGGACAGCTCTACCTTGTTCGACCTTTATCTCCTAAGGGCTATTCCGAACTCATTTTTCGAGACTCGGCCATCCGCATTCGACGCACAAACCAGGAGTTCCAGTATCAGCTTGTTGTTCAACGCGTCTTTGAAGAAGGTGAGGCAGAGCTTCTTGCCGAAGAAGAGGGTGAAGAGGCCGAAATCGATGCCCTCGCATCTGAGAAGGACGAGAAGACCTTCCTACTCGACGAGGCTCTATCTTTCCGTTCCGAGATTCGCGACAGTGGTGACAAAGTTCTTGCTTGGAAGGATTTAAGCGGTGATACTGGTGACCTCTTCCAGTTCGTTTGCGACCCTTCTGTTACATCATCTCAGGTACAGCAGTTTGTGCAAGTTGCTCAGCAGTGCCAATACGAGCGCAAGTATCGCAAGCCGCATTCTACAGCAACAACCTCCGACCTTCAGCAGTTCGAATTCGAAGAAGAGGACCCTATACCGCCTGCTAGTCCCCTGCATAGCCCAACGTTGGCTCGATCTATCGAATCTGTCGACGATATGTTATCTAAGACCCAAGCAAATTCCGCTGCTAAGCGTGAGCCTGCCTTCGTGCCCGAACAGGAAATCGAAGCCCCGGTCCTGAGTGGTCCGGGCGCTAGCAACCCTCCCGAGGCTCTGGAGATATATGCCGCTGTTGTGGCTGAACTACATGTTTTTGACCCTCAGCCCGGTCATTTCGCTCTCGTTGATGATTCAGTTATCGCTCAAGTCTCAGAAGTTGGAAAATGGGAATACTGGCTCCAGGTTGAGTCGAACGATAAGGCGTATCTGGGTACTCCTGTCGTCGCTGACTTCAACCCTGTCTTTGATTTTGAATATCTCTCTTTCGTCTTCAATCATTTCAGTAGTGATGGAACTGCGCGATCATGGCTTCTCAGATTTAAAGATCAGCCCACCTTGGAAAAGTTTCAAGAAGCCATTATGCAAGCCATTTGGGAGAAACTGAACGAGACCAAGTGGACGAAGATGCAAGACAAAGAACGCGAATATGTTCTTGACGCATTTGGCGACCTAACTATGGAAGATGCGCCTTCCACGGAGGAAGAGGAGGAGGAGGAAGAAGAAGAAGAGCTAGAGGATGATCGCACCCAAGAGGAGGAGTACGACACAGATGAGGAGAACGATAGTAGCTTCCCCAAGAACGCTGATGGTGAGGTCAACTCGCAACTGGCTGTTGGTTACAAGCATGACCGCTCATTCGTCGTTCGCGGCTCCAAGATCGGTGTATTCAAACATACACCCAACAATCACCTCGAATTCTCCACGAACATTTCCAAAGTCACAACTCCTTCTGGCAAACTCATGAACCCGAAGAAAGTCATGCTGCACAGCGAGGATCGAGATCTCATCTTACAGAATGAGATTGATCCCAACAAGCTCTACCGTATGGACCTTGAGTATGGAAAGGTTGTGGATGAGTGGAACGTTCACGATGATATCCCTGTTGTCACATTTGCCCCCGAGAACAAGTTTGCGCAGATGACCTCTGAACAGACCTTCCTGGGTGTCTCAAACAACGCTCTTTATCGAATTGACCCACGTCTATCCGGCAACAAGCTTGTTGATGCCGACATGAAGCAATATGCCTCGAAGAACGACTTCTCTGCCCTCGCAACTACTGAAAAGGGCTACATCGCTGTTGCAAGTAATAAGGGTGATATTCGTCTCTTTGACCGGCTCGGCATCCGAGCCAAGACACAGCTTCCTGCACTTGGTGACCCCATCACTGGTATTGACGTTTCTGCCGATGGCCGGTGGATCTTGGGAACAACCAAGAACTACATCCTGCTTGTTGACGCTCAGCAGAAGTCTGGAAAGAACGAGGGTAAGCTTGGTTTCGAGAAGCCTTTCGCTGCCAATGACAAGCCGCATCCTCGACGACTCGCCCTTACCCCTGAGCATGTGGCCCAGTTCTACCACGAGACTGGAAAACCTGTTGATTTTACTCCTGCCAAATTCAATACTGGAGAGGGTGCAGAGGAGACAAGCATCATCACTGCAACTGGTCCCTACATCATCGAATGGAACCTGAAGCGCATCCTTCGGGGTATGAAGGCAGCTTATAAGATTAAGCGTTATGAAGAGGAGGTCAAGGCGGACGACTTCAAATACGGCTCGGACAAGAACGTCATTGTTGCTTTGCCCAACGAAGTAAACATGGTCGCAAAACAAAGCCTAAGGAAACCCACCCGCGAGAGCATCATCGGTAACGTTCGACTGAGTGATTCGCGTCGAGGTTCTGGACGCATCGGGACCCGAGACAGTGGCCGATACAAACTTGGAAAGGACGATATTGTCAACGCACCTTATTGAGTGAAAAAGACAGTCATTTACGTCATTACGGTCGATTCGGCAAATCAGGGTAGTACTTCGAAGTGTTAAGACTTCATGATGAGATCCGAGATGGAGTTTTGGTGGACTTTGGAATTTGTAATGTATGGGTTTCGTAACCTGTCTGCTCTCTTTTTGTTTAGATACCATCTGTTGATGCATTTGCATCGCAATCAATGCACTTTCATCTTCGGGCCTATGGTCGCTTACACTTGCCCACGGCATTGATATTTTAGGTCACCATGGGCGGAAATACAAAGAGTTCCATTGACTTTTTTACATATGCACACATGATTCAATGATAGTAACTCATGTCTGAATGAATATTTAAAAGCAGTCGACACACTCAGAAGCAAGGCCGATGACTCCATCGTGATATTTTTTATTATAGCAAAAGAAAAACAGTTTATAATGAGACCCAAATCATGACCGCTTGCCTAAACCGTGAACTCGTTCTTGCACACCAATGTCCTTCCCTGCTACGAGACATTTTTTATTGAGAAGGCTCTGTCTGTAAATCGGCTTCCTTCTTCTCGTCAATGGCTAATAGTTCCTCCGCCTTCTTCTCAAGATCAGCGACAGCCTGTTGGGCTTTCTGCTCCAGTCCGATTACAGCCCCAGAGACGTTGCGAAGGGTCTTGGGCTGAGAACCCTCAGTGCTAAGACGGGTCATTTCAGAGACAAAGCTAGCACCCCACCAAGCACTTGTGTACTTAAAGACATAACGTTCGAGCTTTTTGTAGTTGGCTTCACGTTGTTCGGGGCTCATGGTAACGGCGTCATGTAAAGCATTGGCAAGCTCTTCAGTGTTCCAAGGATTGACGATGAGACTGCCATTGAGCGATTGAGCAGCACCTGTAAATTCGCTCAAAATCATGACGCCGTGGTTCTTCTGTTGTGTCGCAATGTATTCGTAGGACACCAAGTTCATACCGTCTCGGGTGGATGAGACCAAACAGACGTCAGATACAGCATACAGGGCAGTAAGCTCGTCAAAAGTGACGGATTGATGGAGGAAGTGAATGGGCATAAACTCAATGGTGCCAAACTTTCCGTTGATTCGGCCGACCAGTTCGTTAACCACAGCACGGAGATTCTGATACTCTTCGACGTCTTGTCGTGAAGGAACAGCAACCTGAACCAGAACAATTTTACCGATCCATTCCGGATGTTCGGTCAGGAACACTTCAAGAGCGTGCAATTTCTGAGGAACACCCTTGATGTAATCCAAGCGATCGACTCCAACGACGAGCTTGACACCTTCGAACTTTCGGCTGAGTGCAGCGATACGTTCTTGCACCTTTGGCTTCTTCAGTCCTTCAACGAAGTTATCGGGATCGATTCCAATGGGGAAGGCTCCAACTGTCACAAAACGGCCATTCCAGTCGACACCGTTAGGGGTCGTAGGACACTCGAGAATGCGGGAGCAACTGCTAAGGAAGTGACGAGCGTAGTCGTATGTATGGAAACCAATAAGGTCGCAATCAAGGAGTCCAGTAAGGAGTGCTTCTCTGACAGGCAGGATCCTGTAAATTTCACTACTGGGGAATGGTGTATGGAGAAAGAAGCCAATCTTGACATTCTTTTTCGATTCGCCGATCTCCTCACGAAGCATTTGGGGGAGGAGCATCAGATGGTAATCATGAACCCAAATAAGGTCGCCATCTTGCACATCCTTTATAACGGTCTTGGCAAAGAGGCGATTGACTTCTTGATATGCGGCCCAAGCGGACTCGTCGAAGGTGATCTCACCAGGGTGGTAATGGAAAAGAGGCCAAAGAATTGAGTCTGCGAGCATCATGTCAGGAACATTCTTGTGGTGTCAAAATCGTACTACTTACTAGAAAACCCATTGTAATGTCTGTCGGCAAGTTCATCGTCGATAAAAACCGGGTGCGCGCCGTACTCGTCTTTCAGTCGTTGCTTCATACCCTCGACTTCGTTGTCAGGGACCTCGAGACCTGGCCAGCCGTACCACTGGAAACTGGTGGTTTTGCTGAGACCACTGAGACCCGTGACAAGACCTCCAGAAGACATAGAAAATGAATAGCTACCATCTTCTGATCGCTTAATTGTGATGGGCAATCGATTGGAGAGCAGCAACAGGCGGCCTGGGGCAGCTTGGCCATTCTCATCGACAGCACCGGGCATGATGACGGTATTGGAAGAAATAATCTCAAACAGGGAGATTTGGGATGTTGAAAAGCTGAAGGAAGATAACTTGAGAAATAAAAAGGTCGGAGTGTAGTCGGCCTCGTCGCGGTTTGTGGTCGATGGCCGATGATCGATTGTCGATTGTGGAGGGGCAGGGAATTGACCTGGCAGCTGGTTTAGAGCCGAGAGGCGTAGGTCCCCAGTAGTGGAGTTAGTGTGAGGAGCTTTGGGCTGTTGTGTAGCGAAACGATGACGCTATTGCGCGTAAGGTCAGTCGATTTATTGGAGAAGAGCGTGGTAAGCGGGGACCGGAAAAGAATAAGAAACAAGGACTTTCTGTTGATATCAAGAGTCAGATGTGTCTGCAACTGTTGAGGAGCAGTAGAGAGAGTTGATCTAACGAAGATCAATAAGATCAAGTTTCGAACGATAAGTTGAGAGAAGTCAGAGGGGAGAGATCAGGTTCTAATAAAACAGCAGAAGAATATCGCAGAAACTGGCCAGAAACATGGATGGGGCTGAAAGAAATGGCAACTGAGGGGCATATGACACCTGCCCGCAACCAGTCAGTACTATGCACTACCCAGGCTGGCCAGGTTAGCAGTAATAAGGTCGTTTACTTCCTTACCTTGTGCCTGATTTTGATGACACCTTAGTTAGGTAGTTCATGAGTTGGAGAGTGCGCTAACAAACTTTCTAAAGTTACGATTCAATTTAACATATGCAAATTCGTCGTAACTCGAGAGATGAACAACATGAGATCAACAACTTGTTCTCTCGTGCTCCTCTTTATTTAAATCACCACATACCTGATCTGATCTCATTGCAATATGTAATGTCTCATGCTTTCCTTTCCCTTATTAGGTATTGTCCCGCAAGCCGATAGCTTCCGCCTCCCGGTTGTACTCTATTCGCTGAGATCGAGATCCGGGCCGTTGACCTCAAGATGAGAATGAGGTGGAGGGAGGCATTTACACGGGCCGGGTCGCTATGGTCAAGGGAAAACACCATTGGGCACCCAGCACCATCCTACGCCTGTCAATCACCCACGAGGCATTGATTTTCATGTAGTAACAATGAGAAAAGTGCCAGCAACGAATCGAGAGGTCCGGGAGTGAACTAGCTCTCCACTTCTATATATCTGCCTATTGGTGCTTCTAAAGGTCTGTATGGCTTGAACCGGAGGGCAGCCCGGGGGTGTTTCCGGAGACGGGTTTGATTCATCGGCCACTACATGGGCGATACGGACAGTATCTTTGTTCTCGATGTTTTGAAATAATTCAGTAGTTGATAAGAAGTAAATGGCAAACCCCGGTTAATAATGTGCGGGTCTCCACATCTGTGATACAAAGCTTGATTCAGTGACTCTATAAACAGCCAGCTTAGTAGGGGAGGAAAAACTCAGGACCTTGATCCTAATAAGTGACAAAAAGACTGAGGTAACTTAGCATAAGTTCAGGATACCGTTTACTGGGTTTATTTTGATATCCTATGCTAATGTTCGATGTTTTCTTGCTCCCCAAGGCCAGCCCAGCCAGCTGTGGTTATGGAACAGTGACGCATTCGGGGCGTTCTTCGTCCGGGTTCCATCAAATAGGTACCTACTAGAGGTTACAAGGCCCAAGTACTAGTATGTTGTCTGCTGCTGGTTTTCACGAAGTGGGCTTTATCATTACACACAGGCCAATGAACTGATTGATAATGGGGGCAAGGCATGTTTTTTCCTTGGTGGGCTTCATTGACCGGACCATAACGTCCTGAACCTCTGTCACCATCGAAGATGAAGCCCGAAAATAAGAGAATTGATGGGAGCCTGCACCCAAACTGATCACTCTGTTGCAACCATCTGCCTGTCTCAAATCGGTGAGGTTTGCATAGCCTTCGGCCCGGTAGCCGCAACTAAACTGCTCCTATGTCTAGGCATCTTTGGCCCAAGTATGAGTGTCTGGCAACTGTAGCTCTTTCCAATAAAGATTCCCTCGTTGTATTATCTAATCAACTATGAAGACTGCTTGGTGATCCGTGATAACTAATCGGTTACAGGCATGCTATGATAATGAGTCTAGGTCCCGGTGTTGGCAATGTGAGGATCAACTTAACTCAAGCTCACCTCAGGCGTTTGGCATAAGGTAGGTAAACGTAAATGAAAGGAATCTCCCATTCCAAAGTTTCCACGTTTACGCAAAAACTCAAAAATAAAACACCAATATGTGGTATGTATATCATTGTTGCATTTTGATTTCTCGACATCACTAAACTTGAGGTTTATAGCAAACGGAGCATCCCAAGACTTCAGCTATGCAAGTTGGATGTCCATGCAATGTCTTTATTCTTTCTCATAACGGAGGTGTGTATATTAAACATAACTAAGACTGCATTAATCATACACCGTATATAGAGACATAAGAATAAATTGGTTGCGTCCTTCTAAATAAATTATAAAAAGTGTAATGTACACTTTTCACCCAAAGTTATCATTCTCACCAACTACCACAGCTACTAACCTAGACTACTAATTTTAACCAGTAAGGTAAGTACTACGGAGTAGGTTGTTAACGTGCAGTCGGCTGGATCTTATCTTATCGATAAGCGCAACTAAATCTAGGAATTTTTCTAGAATCAACACTGATCGCGAGATTAGGCACAGCTACCAACTGCACGCGCAACGTGCATCTCCTGTCGCAAACATGGAGCAATCTCAAGATTTTAAGTCGCTCCAGGAGATCATTCAGAAGTCACTTATTTCCACAATCAAGACCGTGAACCGAATCGCCGCCGAAGACCTAAGTTTCCAACGGACAGTCAACCCTAGCGTCGGCCAACTACTCGAAGATCGAACTTCGCGGATCCTCGAACTCTCCACACAACTTCTTCTGACCGCCGGTAAGGCGTGTGGTGTCAAGGCGCCCAAGCTTGAAGATGTGGAAGACATCGAGATGAACTGGAGGGGCGTCGTGGACGTTGTCGATTCATCACTCGAGAAAGCCGACACAGCCTTGGATGAGTACACAGGGCTTGTCAAGAGAAAGGAGCCACCCCTACCTGATCCTGTATGTCAAATATTTCTTGTTTGGAGTATTGCAGCTAATTAACGAAGGCGAACAAGTCCAAGAAGCCCAAGTCTACGAACAAGGTTATCCGAAACGCAAATATGACCAAGCCTCAACTCCTTTTCGAACGAAAGCCCGACAATTTTGCTCCTGCTCCATGGAAGCCGATGCTTACGTCGAAACCAAATGCCACATTATCTTTGGAGGAAAGCCTCAAGGTCGTCCCCAATGAAGCTGGCACACCACAGTATGTTCGCCATATTCAAAACACTCCTTCAGGAATCATTTGCGATTTCAGAGCACTGGTGATAGTCAAGTACTAATGTTCGCTTTACAGATACCAACATCCTTATGAACACGAAATTGTTCGCATGTCATATCCGAAACGAGTGTTCAAGGACTCCGAACCTATCATGTACCAGCCTGTCGAAACAACCGCGGCGACTTTTGTCGACACATACGAGGGCGTTCTGGAGATGCTGGAGGAACTGAAGGGCGCCAAGGAGATTGCTATAGATCTGGAACATCACGATTTTAGGTCCTATGTTGGACTTGTATCTCTCATGCAAATTAGTACGCGAGAGAAGGACTGGATCGTAGATACTCTACAACCCTGGCGCCATAAACTTGAGGTTCTGAACCAAGTTTTCACCGATCCCAATATCGTTAAGGTTTGTCTCCTGAGCTCGAGCAGTAAAAATTATGAATAACTAACACATCAAAAGGTTTTCCATGGTGCATACATGGACATGGTTTGGCTTCAGCGAGATTTGGGACTGTATGTGAATGGTCTCTTCGATACCTTCTTTGCGTGCGAGCAACTCCACTATCCCGCCAAGAGTTTAGCCTACCTATTGTCTAGGTTCGTCGATTTTGATGCAGACAAGCAGTATCAATTGGCTGACTGGAGGATACGCCCACTACCCGAGGAGATGATGTACTATGCTCGGTCCGACACCCACTACTTGCTCTACATCTACGATCGAGTACGAAACGAGCTTGTTGCTGCCTCTGATAGAGGTGATGTCGATAAAGACTACATTGGCCGGGCAGTGGAGAAATCAAAGGAACAGTCACTTTCACGCTACGAACATCCCGGTTATGATGAAGAGACTGGTGAAGGCTCTCGTGGCTGGTATGGGTATATCTTCAAGAACTCGCATTTAGCATTCGATAGCGAACAATTTGCTGTCTTCAGAGCCTTGTGGAGGTGGAGAGATAACACTGCCAGGAAAGAGGACGAGAGTACCAACTACGTTCTCAGCACCAGGGATATCACAGAGATCGCCCGAATCAACCCGCCGGATGCAAAGGCCTTACACAGCTTGTTACCCCTAAATGCGTCTCTAGCACGACCGCGTTTCAATGAGATCTGGGAACAAATCAAAGAGACTAAGGCAAAGGGTGGACTCAGCTTGCTTCACTTCTTTACCTCAATGGCGCCGGATAGCATGAGAAAGAATGGAATGCCTATTGCAGCCAGGCAAACTACAAAGTTACCGGTTCTTGATGAAGAGGTCACGGTCAGTAGGCTGACTCGGTCGCAGTTATTTGGCGATATGCCGATCAGCTCTAAATGGGATCCTTCAACGCGACCAACCAAAATTGGGGAGGAGCTTATTCCGTTCCCTTGGCAGAGATTCATACAACAAGGCTCGATTAAAGGAGACATTCAACACGATACAGCCGCCGAAGAGGTCAAAGTCTCTGAGCAAACAGATACTGTGGAGAGTGCAGCTGGTAATGCTGAGGTTGAAGAGGCTGACGAAGAGTTTACGTTGAGGAGGGGCCAGAAGCGAAAGTCGCAAGCGATCGAAGAATCCGAGTCAAGTGAAGAGGACACGGATTCATCACAATCTGATAGTGATGAGGAGATGCAAGAGGGTAGTGGAGTCATCGCTGTCGAAGATGAACCTCCCCAAAAATCGTCCAGGAGTGCTCGTCGCAAGCTTCGCAAGGCAGAGGAGAAGAAGGCTGAAGAAGAGCGAATCCGACGACAAGAAGCGAAGAAGGCTCGCAAGGCTCAGCGGAAGCAGAAGAAGCAGGATGACAAGACCAAGAAGTTTGACGCAGTGCCTTTCGACTATAGTAAGGCTACATCGGTGCTCCATTCAAACAGGGAGTCAAATGGTGGACAGGCAGACGGAAAGGGCAAGAAGAAGGTCTTCGACCCCTACTCGAAGTCTGCGGACACGGATGTCAAGGGGGCACGCAAAGCGCCCCCAGTGAGAGGAGAGCGAAGTGCAACATTCAAAAAATAACTTCAGGGTGTCGGATGCCGGGTAACCACGGCGAAAACAGGAGTTTTGGGTCCCAGACTACAGCATAGGTAGGCCATAGGAAGGCTCGGCTTTTAGTCAGTAGCTTAATCATTATGGCTTCATTCGCTGCTGTTTAAAAATTTCAACTGGGATTGCTGTTCTGTCTAAGCTGAACTTCTGTATAACTATATGGACCATTCTGCATCTTTAATACAGCCAACTATTTTCGACGGTTCTTAGTTGGTGAGCCAGCATATGCTGGATATTTACTGGATAAATATACTTCTAGTATCCGTACAGCTTATATATTGAATACATGGTTTATGAAACAACAGCCGGTGCCTCGTTTATCTTTTCACATCAGTGGCTGTTCTAGCCCCTATCAGTATTCGCTTGGGAAAGTCACACTGCATGTTAACATCGGGTGCTCAAGTTATTAAATGCCTAATTCCTCTACATGATGATGATAATAATAATAATAATAATAATAATAATAATAATAATAATACGAGCGACTAGTAGTCGTCATATTTTGTCAATCCCCTAAATAGGTCTGTACTACTCCGTACAGAGAATGTTTTCTTTTGCTTGTTTGTCGAACCACACTAGCATCAATAGCCACAGTCGAGGGTACATCGACGATCGAACAGGGCATAAACTCCGAGACGGTACTCCGTACCTATGTACCTACCTAGTAGGCAGCCGCCTGGCATTATAATACTGGAGACTATATTACGTAGTCCTCGGTGAGCAAGAAAACACCGGACCTTGATCTAGGGTGCCAAAATAAACTCATCAAAGATCCCCTAAACTTAGGCTGAATTTACCTAAACACTTTTATCGCTTAGGGTCAAGGTTTTGTGTTTTCTTTCCTCCCCTAGGTAGTATGCACGAATAAAACCTGAATTGTTGGCTATCGAAGCACTTGGACATAAAAATCGAATGATGGGGCCAAGGTGTTCACCCTGGGAAACCCGATTGAACATCCAATGCCTGCGTTCGGGGACGCGATACGGTAATGCAGCTCCACCACGGAAGGGAGGCAAATGTTACCCGTACCCTAATTACCCCGGATTTTCCACTTTCCCCGCTTTGAATGGCCTCTGACTGTAATGACTGCGGATTTTAATGCAAATAATATTTTGAATTGTCGCGTGAGAAGTCATATAAACCGTGATACTGGGCAATAGAAAATTAGAAGCTATTCACGACAACATAGTTTTACAAGCTAAAATATCCAAAATGGCAACCGTAGGCTAGAATGTCCTTTCCCCTTGCGCTTTGACAAATCACAACCACTACGCGTCCATTTGGGTTCTGCTGACGGCTTGGATGGAGGTCGATGGCACCCCAACGTCCAAGGAACGCGGCGTAGATGGGTGGTAATGGCCAATCGCAGGAAACGGGAAGGTGCCATCCAGACGCTGTTCCTGCCAAATGCAGGAGACCCTATTCGGCTGATTGTCCCCTTCATCTCTTGCACGGCAGCCACGGCGTTGACTTCCCCTCATTTTGTGACTCGGATAATCTCACTCTGTCGCCGTGGCATTACTCAAACCCTGGCTTTGCCAATAAGAATAGGACCAATCCTTGAAACCCCAACTCTGCTTCTTCTTTGCCTTTTGCATCTTTGTCCTCGTCTTGCCGCTTCTTCCGCCAACCCAGTTTCACTTCATTTCACGCAAGGCATGATGAGAAGAACGGCGACAGCAAATGTCTCGAGCACACGCACGCTATTGCCATCGTCTAAATCCGCTGTCTCCTGAACAAGCCATGGTTTCCGAATCACATCGATGATATGGCCTATGTCTTTGACACAACAGAGAGTGGTAAGTGGCCTGGCAAGACCGGCAGGTCATGTGATTCCAAGTGAGGGGAAAGAGACGGGATGAAACCCAAGATGCAGCATTCCCTTCTCTTCTTTCCTTCTGATTTCTTTCTTGTTGGTGTTGTTGTTTCACAAGTCGTTATGCCCGCATTGAGCTTCGTTGTGGCCCTTTGAGCGACTTACACCAGCAAGAACGGCACCAATCTTTCGAGAACGGTGGAGTTGAGTGGGCCTGAACCAAAGTACACAATGATCTATAAAGTAAGTAAAAGCAGGACCTCGGAGATGAATGCTCCCGTTGCAGCATACTGACAAATAGACAGACAGAGACATATAACTGCCAGAGAGTTCACCAAGGCCTTGTGATTCTGTATCCAGGTTTGTGACGAAGTTCTCTTCTTCCATACTCTCATGAAACCCCGAGTCTTCCCGCCTTCTCGGTACAAGCAAATCGGGAGAGAATGAACTCTGTGTGCGTGTCGACGGCAAAACACACATCTAGTCATTGAGACGGTACATTTTCGACATATACCTCAATCCTCCTATCCATACAGAGTACTGGAGCGTTCCCAATGACTGTTCACTTGAACCCGTTCTTACCAACGTCCCTGGAGTTCCCTGGCATGTCATCGCTCGCATCGTCTGCTGTTCAATCTGCCCAAACCTTCGAGGCCCAGATATTGTTTATGGCCCCACAAGCAACCATTGATACCAACTCGGTTGTGTAGCACATCGCTCGTCCAGATGCCGTCGTCTATTTCTCATATTGGTGCTCACTGGAGCTCGTGGTATCTTTCCGTTCGAGACGTCGCCCTAGCCTTCCTCGAAACTTCGATGATGTTTGATTGATGAATTTTGCATAGGACCCTGTCGGCTATAGCCTCATTCGTTTCATCGAAGCTGTTGTCAGTGCCCCGTGGTGCAACCGGTCAGACTATAATGTTTGAACTTTGAGCAATGCTCATTGAGATCATGCAACTCAATGGCAGTCAAAGCCCCCGACAAACCCATCGGAAGTGCTATGTTGACTGTCCTAGAGCTCGAAAGCATTGCATCTCGACCGACATTGCCGGCAATTACTCCAGACCAGCTCGTGGCTTTGTCGTCAGGTGGATTTGCTTTCTTTACATACCCTCTCAGCAGCTCCACTATCAAATCCCACAGATCATTCAGTTGCCTCTTAACCCACTCCAACGACTCGCTCATGCCCGCCCTATTGGTCTTTGCTGTGCGCTACGGCTAGCAACAGACGCTAGCGAGGGTAAAATTTACACCGTGTGGATCTTTTTTTTTTCATATCATGAAGAAACTTCGATCGAAATTGGGTGCCTTGGAACGCAGGCATCAAGCACCGAGCGACCCATACAGACCATACAACATGCCCGGGTCAACTCGGCTAAGCTGGAAGAACAGTGCCTTCAAGACTGTCTCCGGCTAGCCCGCCAACCCCCGGCTCCGGCCCACGGGAGCTCAGCAAATGCCTCATGTTTACAGCTGCCATGCAGCGGACAAAGCTACTCGGAACGATGTCATCGACTGAAAGTTAATTGAGACGCCAATTGGGATCATTGATATCTGAAGTCACGATTATCAGATGAACCATTTATTTCGTAATGGTGGAACAAGGAAAATATCCATATGCATTGGAAGAAGCGGGATGAATGAGGCTTTTTATTTTACAAATTGATCCCTGGGAGGAATTATGCAGAATTTCCCCAACTCTAATCATAGGAAAGTGCCTATGACCGATGTCACTCCCAGATCTCTATCCCGTCTATTACAAGACAACCTCCCCTCTATCGTGCAAGCTGGCATCAAGCGCACCCATGTCAAATTTCTCAAGACATGGCACAATGCATCATGCTCAGCAGCCTCCTCTGACTCGTTGACTCGATCATTCGGCACGAGCCTACCCAATTGGCTGGGAAATAACTTAGGTCTAAAGTGGAGCATGTTAGTTCATGCTGGAAAGGAAGTAGGAATGCGAGAATTGGGAATTGACTTACGAACTTGGCCATGAGGGCAACCATCAGATCGAAAAGACCGATGGCCTCAACGAAAGCGAAACCCAGAATGGCATAAGAGAAGAGCTGACCACGGAGGGCAGGGTTGCGGGCAACACCGTTAAGGAGGGCGGCGAAGACGAGACCGATACCAATACCGGCACCAGTCAGACCAATGGCGGCGGCACCCATACCCAAGTTCTTGGAGACCTCAACCATGGCCTGGGCGATCTCGGAGGAGTAGGCACGACGCTGGACCTGGAAGGCGTTGCGGCTGGTAGCCTGGAGAAGAGTCTGACGCTTCATGGCCTGGAGGGGGCTGGCGCCTTGAATCGATTGTGAGCGAATTGTTCATTCATCGTGATGGGCGAAGTTCGATCGAGTCGGGTTCGACACCAGCTCAATTGAGCTTGAAGAAAATTTTTGCCGCATCAGAAACTTACCAGAGATGGTTCGCTTGCTGGCAGCAGCGACGGGGGCTCGGACAGCAGGGCGAGCGGCCTTGACGGCCATCTGGGAGGCCAGGCGAGAGGCGAAGACACGAGAAGAGGCCATTGTGATTGATGTGTGAGGGGAGATGGTTGATGTTTGAAAGAGGGAGAGGCTGATGGGAGGTTTAAAGAAAAGAGATACGGAGCTCAGCACGAGACAGGACGGTAGTGGGAAAAGGAAAAGGGAAGAGAGAGCGTCTGGAGCCGGGAAGAAAGTGAGGATAGGTGGGCCCACACGGGTGGATATTATCAGGGGGGTGAGGATGTCAGCCGGGGCAACGCTGGGAAGAAGGGAACAACGATGAATATGGGAGAGACGATTGTTACGGCGAACACGGGTGAGAATATGACTTGAGCACGAACTTGAACAGACGAAAACCTCCCACAAACAAGATATTTGCCCGCTATTAAGCAGCTTAGGACCGCTGGAAAGTGATGGGAATGGGCATGATATCACGGGTGCGAATTAGGCAAGGGGATTGAGCTCTGCACGGGCTGCTTAGCCGTCGGAGGGAATCGGGTGGAGTGAGATACAACAATGCTGAGCTGTGATTGCTCTGGAGGAATTGAGAGACCTTCAGGCCTGAGGCTTTTACAACCGGAGAGACACACTTGGCGGTGGACCATGAATCATGGTTGAAGGGCTACAATGAGCGCCAGCTAACAGATTGGGCCGGCGATGGAACGCGCAACATTGAGTGAAATATCGGTACGGAGGAGGGACAAAGCCGGAACAACGAGAACCCCTACAACTAAGACTAAAAAGATATTTTGCGGCAACGGACAACGACGATCGTACCGGATCTCCGAGACAACACAGCCAGCAGCTTCAATGAGATGTGTCTTCCAAACAAGGAGGGAATTGAGATTGCCTTCAATCGTATAAACCCCGTTGAAATGGTAAAATTCATACAACTATGGAAAGCATCTGAACGCAAGGTCATCGAGGGTTTATCTTGATGACACGAGGTACCATTACAGTGCTGACCCTTGTCTAGCTAAGGCTAGAACAGAATGATAACAGTGCTGATAAGTATCTGGACATTGGATGCTACCGAGAAATGATCTTGATTGGTTGTGACTTTGAGCAAAGCGCACAAGCGCAGCAACACATTCCCTACGGAGAGTGCGATCTGTACAGTGCCAAGACACAGTATGAGCTGAGATTTTTTCTTGGTGGCTTTTATAGAGCCTAATCGGCGAATCAAGGAACGGGTTTCCCACGTGTGCGGATGGTGATAGACACTTCGAAGGATGCATTTGATATCGTAAAGTGAAGGTAAACTCATTCCTGAGAGGGAGGGGACGAGAACCAAAGCCTCATTGAAAAAGACTTGTACGGTACAAACGGGTCCTATCTCAACATGTTCAGGGTACTGCAATCAGCCATTTGAGTGTTGGGCTTTTCGATGATCTTGCAGAAGCGGTCTCTGAACTTCCTGCCTCTTGCTTATCGATCATTGAGTTTGAACAGCCATTTTTTTCCTTTTCCTTTTTCTTTTTCTTTTTGAGGAGCCCGGGTGTATAGACAACGAGCTCTCCATATGTTCTCTATAATGATGAAAAACCGTAGTGTATCAAGAGTGGTAGGATTTTATTTGTGTAGTTTCACTGAAGTGCTGGGCCAGACAATAGCCCTTT
Source organism: Fusarium subglutinans (assembly GCF_013396075.1). NCBI lineage: Eukaryota > Fungi > Ascomycota > Sordariomycetes > Hypocreales > Nectriaceae > Fusarium > Fusarium subglutinans. The sequence continues at coordinate 33,383 of NW_023502121.1, read as the reverse complement.
ACTACCTACCTAGGTACCTACCTAGCTGTCGTTGGGCGAAAGGAAAAATTTTTCCCGCTCGATCAAACATCCCCATATCGAATTTAGGTTGGGCCGTCGATGAGCTGGAACAGTGCACGAATCAAATGATGGACAGCAACGGGTGGCTGCAGCCTTCAACCTCCTGTAATACTGTGTAATTAATTGCACGACAGCGAGGCTGAAGAAAGTCAATTTGTCAAACACTGCCTTTTATATATCAGGTCTTACTGGCGACAATTAGTCTTGTAGCAACATTGTTCTGAGGATACTATGGCACCGCTTATGCTCTTCTTGCTACGAAGAACAGAGCCCATTTGTCAATTAGATAAGGTTCGTAAGCATGAAGAGGTCAAGTTGCGTTGAAACTGACATAACCACTTCCGCAGCCACAGAATTTAGTAATTGCGTGTAAAAATAAAGGCTGACACTGTATATCGGTAGCTCTAGCCTCGTCCCTATACCCACGTCTATGAGAAGAGGAGTGCTCCCCATATTTCGCATCTCATCTTGAATCTCAAATCTGCAACGGACGACACTTGGGAGTCTGGGGCAACTAGGGCCTTTTTAGAGATTGGGATTCCCTAACCCCTAGGTAGGTACGGAGCCAGTACATAAGGTAGGTAGGCACTGTAAAAATCGCTGACTTCTAGGTGACGAAAAGTCTTCGGCCCAAACCCAGGGGGTGTATCAGTCCCATTCCCAGTACTCACACTGTTGGACAAGGGCAAAATCGGGACGAGCTTGAAAAAACTCGACCCTGTGCAAAACTACATAAGCTCGTCTAAGCTCTTTACCCTGTTGGGAAAGCTCGTTAGATCGGGCAAAGATGGGTGTTAAGAGTTAGGTATGAGAAGAAAGGCTATTCCAGAGCCATTGGCCTCGATATACTATTCAAATACGCGCCGGAAGTCTCAATTACGATACCAGCGCTATTTCTGAATTACCTGATGCAATGCTGAAGCGCCTTTCCATGTTGTATGCCTCCGAACGTTCAACCTCGGCACGACCTGAGGAAAATGGCATGACACAAGCGGGTAGTCAACATGCATCCCGACACATTAGTTATGTAAACCACAATAGTTGCAGGAGCTCAGCTGCTTGATCGAGTCCCTTGTAAAAGTCACAACAGGATTGTGGCATAAAGCTATGATTCTCTGTCAAGAATTCGGTGAACAGAGGTCCCTCATGATCCTACTAGATCCAAAAAGAAAGAGAACAATGATGATGAGAGGAAGCTCATTTAATTTGAGCACGGGTATCACTATCGCCGAAGCGTCTAATCTTTAGGTACATGCCAGCAAATTGTACCATGGCAATATCTGGACTCCATCACTCCTCCGCCTCCACCATCTCTTCTTCCACCACCTCGGGTGCCTTGTTTGCGTATCCCTCGATAAACCCAGCAGGATCACACATACGCTCCAGGCTTATTCGATTCTCGGCCACATATCGACGGACTGCCTGCTTGTCTATCCGCACCCGTGGCACCATCTTGACAACTAGCACGGTCTCTTCTTTAACTCCTCCTTCAGCAGTAGGCGATGTCCTTGTCGTGTCTTCGCCTTTCTTCTCCTCGGCCTCGACCTCAGCCTCGCGGACAGGCTTTTCCTCAGGCTTCCTTGGGCCCAAACCGGCCTCTTCGAATACACCCATATCTCGCAACACCTGGAGACAATCTTCGGGAAGAATCCAGGTTGCCCTACTGCAGTCGTTGAGATCCACGAGGACCTCATTCTGGGGGGTCTTCGAGTCCATATTGATAGTCAATAGCCATCTCGCGATTTCGCCTGCCCAGTAACGTTTGTAGCCCTTCTTACCAAGATCAGAAATTGGCTTCTCCGGCCCACCCAGAATACCCTCCCGCCGAGATATCTCGTACGATGCCCCCATCAGCAACGCACCAAGACCCTTTCGCTGCCACGGGGGGAATATGAGGATGCAAGCGAGGTTGTTGTTATCCCATGACATTTTCTCCTTCGAAAAGAATCCCGTAATTCGAGGTGCAAGGGGCTCAGGCTCGGTTGCAGTCTGCGAAGATCGACTCGGAGGTGTGTAAACAAGTAGGAAGTAATTGAAACCTGTGACATCGAAGAAGACGGACTTATTGTCGAGGAAGAGCTTCGCGAAGAGTGACAAATTCTGACAAAAGAGCTGAGAGCAAAAGTTAGCATTGGGGCTGTCCTTGGCATAATGGGTAAACGTACCCCATCCTTTTCACCATCAACCTCCCAGATACTCCATTCTCCTTCGTCCTGGACGATCTCCTCTACCAAGCGAATGTTCCCTTCCCCTTTCCGTCTTTTGGGGCCAGAGGTTTTATTATCATGGGGAACAAGAATCTTTCTCCGCCCCCTTGGATGGATGTATACCTTCCGACCAGGTATCTGAGTCTTCTTCTCACACACATGGACGTGATGACACCAGGCAACCAATTCCTTGGAGTACTTGAAGCAAGTAGGACACACGTAGAGCCGATCAACTACTGGGTGATGTTCGCGATCCCGCCGGGATGATGATTTACCGCCTGTAGCTTGATCCTTGGCCCCCAGGTCCTTGCTGCCTGTTTTGCCCAGATTGCCTGATGATTCCCCAAGCACTTCTTTTCCATAGTAGCTAGGATACCATGTACTGAAGCACATATTACCCAACACGACTTTATCAATGTTGCGATCGGCTCGAAGAGGCGGTCGTACAGAAGGTGCGACAGGAGGCTTCGGAGGGTGAACTGGCGTGACTGTTGGAGGCGGCGGTCGTTCGAGGATACGTGGTGGTTGTGCCGTAGGGCCATGAGGTCGGACAAGAGCTGAGGTCCGCTGGAATGAGTTTGTATGCGACTGTGGTACATGATAGGTGATCTCAGGCGCAACCAAGTCTGATGGCGGACGACCAGCGGCAATCGGCCGAGGTGGGGGCATGGCTGCCATCGCTGTTGGATGGAGATGGTGAGAGGGAGGCCTGACTGCTGGGCCTGGCTGTTCAAGCGGAGCCCATCGCAGGACAGAAGGGGGGTGTTGACTTTGCGCCGTGGGTTGTGATGGAGGTAGTTGAGGACGACCGTTGGAGGCACGACTCCGCTTCTGCTCTGGGGAGGTTGTTGGTTTCGAAGAAGCTGATGATAGTGTAGGTATTATAGGAGGCGGTACCGCCGTTTCCGTGCGTGGTTGAGGTTGTAGTTGCGTCACTGGTGTTGGTGGAATTACTGGGGTTTGACGCGTCGCCCGACACGCGCTGGTGGATTTTGATTGAGAGTCAGAAGATGTTGATTTGAGTGCGGATGCTGGCAACAGTTCTTTTCCGGAAGGATCTTGGTCTGGTCGCTTGCGCTTTTGAGGCATCGCTGTGCGAGCCTCGATTTAAGAAATATGGTGGTTCGCAGAGGCGCTTTGCGTGTAGGTACGGAAGGGCACTAGGACTTGGACGTGGAGTTCTGGTATGAGGTCAGGTAGACTAAAAAGGTGTTGTAAAGTGGTTTGCGTTTTTAGCGACTGGTAAGTTACGCACGTAGAAACATGGTTTATTGATCCGTACATATGATTGGAAGATTTATTTCTTTTAAGGTTGATTTGACATTGGATCCTTGAATTATTGAGAGAAAAAGGAACGCAACGTCATGCGATGAGATCTACGGCTAGGTAAGGTAGGTAGCTAAGGCAGGCTCAAGTTGCACACCGCACTCTGTAGGTAACGTAGGTAAGTAAATAAGTATGGCAAGGAAGACGCGACGCGGGGGATACGGACGGCAAATGTTGCGGATGCTTCCTAAGGTAGGTAGGTAGGTATCATATCACAATCACGTCTATCACGTGCTGTAGTGTTGGGCAGGAAGGATATGGAGTACATAACATGGCTCATGGTGTTTTACCTACCACGGAGAACCACCCACAGCACCACAGCCTTTTGCAAGTACCTTACACTATCCCGTGCATCATGTTGGAACGGACATTTTCCAACGTACTCAATTAGAGGTGCATGTTTCTAAGAATAACAACAACAGCGTTTCAGGGGAGTGAATTAATTCACCTCCAAGTTGGATGAGCAAATGCTCTCCTATCCTCCACTTTCCTGATTGTATTGCAACAACGCGAGAAACAACCTTTCGAAAAGTGAAATAGACTTGTGAGGCCAGGCAAAACAAGGCAATTGCTCGTCGACCACTTCTGTTACTCAGTGTCGGCGCAAAGAGCAGGTTGGGGCATAAGCTGCCATGACACGGTCAAGGGTCTCATCACCCTCCTCCCAATTTTTCACCAGAGTCAGGAGCCGGCGACGGGCGAGACCAGCATCGCGATTACGGTACACGCTGTCGATTTTGCGCACATCAGTCTTATCGCTCACAAGCCAGCGTTTATCCTCCTCCATGAACTGATGGTACGAGGTTTCCTCGCCATACCGAGCCTTGACATTGGCAGAAAGATGCTCTTGAACGGCCTTGCTCATCAGAATCTGCGGTCTGGTCGGCTCAGCTGGGTTGGCGAAAGTCGTGTCAACTGCTGGCCTGAAGGTCGCGGCCTTGAGGGCTGGATCTGGCAGAATTGGGTAGGCCGCGAAGTACACGAGCGACGGGCTCTTGAGCACTGCCTCTGAAATGAGATTGATTGCCGGAGGTGCCACTGCCATATGTCCAAAGTTGAGATAGGACAGACGGCTCTTGGCCAAGACAAGGTCCTGAATGGCAGTTACGGCACCATCCTCGATGTAGTTGTAGGCCTGCCGGAGATCATGAGTGGCATAAGCCTGTCCAAGATCTAACACTTCGAGAGCGGGATGACCAGTAGCAGCCTTGCATAGCGCAACGGCACCTTTGGTGCTGACTCCGATCGACTGTAAGAGCAATCGGGTCAGATACGGTGCCTTGGGTAGTGCTTGAGCAAGGGCATTTGCTCCAGCATCCCCCAATGGGTTTGATGACATGTAAATGGACGTCAAGCCGCAGTGCGGAGACACGAGGAATTTCCCAATAGCCTGTGCACCCTCATTTGAGATGCCATTGCCGTTGAGATAGATATGCTTCAGGGGTAGTTTCGCACCCTCAGGCATGTCGTGACCTGCCAAGCAGTTAAACAGGTCCGAAACTCCGCGGTCACCGAGCTGAGTTTGGTCGAGATCAAGAGTTCGCAAATTCGGGACTCCAGTTATGAGTCGATAGACATCCTCAGAGGCATGTGATCCAAGTGGGTTTCGTTTCAACCAAATGTTGGTGATGGCATCAGACTTGATCATGGCGTCGACGAGAATACTGAAGCTGGGTCCGTCGATGCAGTTTCCAGCGAGATACCAAGTATCAATTCGTCCGGGGAGGTCGTGGATGAAATGGGCGATGTCATGAGCACCGACAGGGCCGATGATGTTATTGCCCAGGAGAAAATGGCGTACAAACTCATTAGGTCGAAGTGAGTCCATCAGTTTACCAATGTGGTCAGGTCCAACGACCATTTTGCAGAGATCCATGCGCCCATCCTCATAGACAACGCCTTTGCGGAACTCGGCGCCTTTCACACCATAGTAAGGCTCGCCTCGTCCATCATCCAGCTCGAAGCCTTTCTCATCACCGTTCAGCTTGGAAGTGCCCCCACCCTTAAGGTGGTTTAGGAATGGCACAAGGTCGGCCTCGTGGGCGATCTCAACAGGCATGGGGATGGCTGGCACACCTTCAAGAGAAATGGGATGTTTAGCAGGGTCCCAAACTCCTTGTGATGTGATACGGGAGGCCCAAACAGGCGCCTGGACACCAGGGGCGGCACCGCTGGACAGGCCACGGGTGGTATGACCGTTGCGAATAGTGGCTTTCAGCATGTCATACCTGCGCTGCAAGGCAGCCCAAGCACGGAGGCGCACACGGTCTTCCTCGTAGCGTATGATGGCTGTTAGCGAACCTTGATGCACAGGGTACAAGAAGGAAGAAATAGCGACGGCCAAGTTATGACGAGCAGATTTGCGTCGAGGGAGCTCATGAAGGGCATCGTCGATCCGATGCTTATCAAGCGGCAGAGAAACGATTTCATCTGCAGTGAAAGGATGAGAAGGTTTGAAGCCGGGAAGATGCGAGTCGAGCTCGACGAGGCTCGTGCGGCAGAGCTTGGCGAGATGGATAGCTAGGTCCATTTCTACCTCGCCGTGGTACTTCGTCGATTGAACCGAAGGTAAAGATGGCATTGCGTGCTGATGTGTTGAAAAGGAGGGCACCTGGGTAGGCCGAAGCTCGGTAGCGGAAGCCATGTTCAAGTCATCAACTTTGGGTTCAGGTTTATGGTGTACTTGTCAATTCAAAGCAGTCAGGCTTGTGTGTAATATGAAAAGGAAGAAAGGGCTCCCAACAGTCCTCCGAGCCTTTTATATACCGACACAATAGAGTTGACTACCTATTGAGTTAAGCTCAGCCTTACCGATGTATGACACCCAAACTATGTGACAAAACTTTCGAGGGGGCCTTCCACTGGCTGGCACTGCCTTTCTGCTTGTTGGAAGCTTGTCAAACGCAGGGCGCACGCTGTACAGTGCACAACTGGCGGCTTGTTTGCTGAGTGAGTCAACCTCACCTCAAACTTTGAACATACTCTCGTGTTTCCAGCAGCTTCTGGCGGCGGCCTCCACTTGTGTTCAGGAAAGGGCCGTGAATAGGACTCTCTGGTGACCATGCGGTTCTGAGTTCTAAAGCTGGGAAGTTATAAGCTGCCTGCGTTATGATAATCAAAACATTCACGGTTTGACGTTGAGTCTAAGCTTCAGCGTCTCGAGCAGAATGACAATATCGCCAACACAAGAGCGACACTGTAGTCAATCTTCATCCACTCTTGACTTATTGGGCTTGATCGAAATTCCAGCGCCTTATGTTTGTATGTTTGCCATTTACGTATCGATTTGATACTAAATGGACATAAACAAAATGTGTTTAAGAATCCTACCGTGGCTTGGATCATGCAATGTGTAAGGCAACCATGGATATGGCCCACACTTGTCGATCCAAGGGCGTAAGTAAGATTGGCAACTCGATGTCATAAAGTCCTAAACTCATGAGTATCTTCTGCTGTAGACAGACTCGGCTTACTTTTATGTTTGTAGCAGAAGTATACATATAAAAAATATATTTAATTAGAAAGACTATGATATAAAAAAAGAAATACTTAAACTTATATAATAAAAGTATGAGGAACACCGGATTTGAACCGATAACCTTCAGGAATCTCCGTGCTTGATAGCTGGAATCTGACGCGCTACCGTTGCGCCAGCTCCCCATTTGTTGAAAATAAAGAATTAGAGGCATACTATATTCCTGAGACTCTGACCAGACGGTTTGGCATAAGGTATCCTTCTCGCTATCTGCAAAGAACCTCGCATCTATTCACCAAAAGAAGCAATGTCTTGCTTTTAGAATACCACTCTGAAGAAAACGGAGTTCCAATCCCTACATCACCGAGAACGACACAGTATTCCATGCCTCTAAGTTTATTCCCGCCGTGCGAGCATCTAATACACATACACTGAACTCTTGGTCAGACGTTCAACCCACCTCAATCCCTCGCCTTTCTATCGATGTATACCAGCAGACTACCCACCACCGTCACTCTAAGCGGATCATTAAAAGAGACTGCGGCTAACAGTACCTGGCGATGTCGGCAAGGAGAAGCCAGGGCATTGATCAATATGTAGCAAATGCTCTCAAGCCGAGACAATATACAAAGTTTAGATACCATCAAAGTCTCCGCCGAGGTCGTCCTCATCCAAGTCACCTTCCTGGATCTCCTTGGCCATCTCACGCTCACGCTCGCGGGCCTCCTGGGCATTCTTGAGCTCAAGACGATGTTGATTCATAGGGAATCGCATAGCCTAGTGCGAATTAGTCTCTATGCCGTCTCATAAATGAATGGAAAACAAACCTTTACACTCTCATCGTGGAGAGCTAAACAAGCTCGAATTCGGTCGTGAAACGCCTCACCCGGCTCACGAGTAGCATACACGTCACCAACCTCCTTGCTCTTCATGAAACCCCTCTCGCGATCCAAGGTAGCTTCAATCACACCGTCGCGGATAGCCTTGGCAACAATGTACTCAGCCGACTCCTCGCTGCCAAGATGCAGACGAATGCAAATGTCACGAAGAGAGATGCGAGAGTAGGACAGAGACATCATGCGAATGCCGGTCTTGATGACGTTCTGTCGTAAACGGAGGATGAGACTGTACGTGCCATCTCGTCGGAAGGTATCGGCATGATCGGCAATGGCTGTTTCAAAGTCCTCAAGATTCCCAACTCTGACCGACTTGACCAAGAGGAAGTATGGCTGGAGGGCGACCTCCATTGTTGGCTGCCGGAACATAGCTCGGTCAGGAATGTCACCCATCAACAGCTCAACAACATAGAGCAGCTTGGTGGCCGTCTGAGCAAATCCAAGGGCGCAGCTGCTAGAAGGAGCCTTTCGAGTGGCAGCAGTGAGATGCTCATGAGCCTCGGTGTAGCGCAACTGAATTGCTCGAATGCGACCGAGGTAGTAGAGAAATCGTGCTACCTGGTTGTTGACAGCGTTCTCGGGAAACTGGGTATGCGAGACCAAGAGATCAGCCTGGTTGATGTGCGAAGTTGATAGATAGTTTCGCAGCAGTAGAACGATAACCGAGGCTTGTGTGTCGACATCTTTACGTAGCACGGCAGTTCGAAGAGCGGCGAGGAGAGTTGGCCGGATAGCGACGACGGGAGATTGGGGAGAAGGGGGAAGAGGCGCAATGTGCTCGCAAAAGATAGAGTAGTAGAAGTAGACCTTGGCAGACAAAGAGTCGAGTGTACGGCGATTGAGCGATTGGACTCTGTCCGAAAGGTACTTAGAGAAGTCCGCACCGCGCTGGAACTGCTTGGAGTCAAAGAGGTAGACCTGGACAAGAATACCAAGGAAAATATCAATCTCAGGAATGGGTTCCTTGGCTTCTTTCTTAGCACCGTTCTTGCCAGACGTCTTCGCCTCATCGATTTCCATCTCTGAACCACTCTGTCGGCCCAGAATAACATCGTCGCGCTCAATGGCAGACAAGAGCGGCTTGACAATAGCACTCGAGTTGGCGGTAGCTGGGAAGGCCTCGGAAATGACCTGTGCAATGATATCGGGAGTCAAACGCTTGCGGATGATGGAGATAGATCGTAAGGCGCGGAGGGAGAATCTGGCGTCGAAAAGTGAAACCGCGCGATCTATCAGAGCAAAGTTACTCTTGATATCTGCGTTTGGAAAGACATGTCAGTGACTGTTTGGCTTTGGCTTATCAAGCTCCGACGACGACTACTAACCTGCGATAGTCTGTGTTACAGGGTCAACCTTGGCCTCTTCCTCTTCTTCGCCCATTGACACATCACCTTCAGCATCAGCCGCCATCTTGTCAGACTTTTTCGACTTTGAAGGCGGAACAACAACGGTCATCTCTTCATCGCCATCCTTGGCGGACTTCTTGCCCTTGGGCTTTGTGCTGTCTGTCATTTCCACGTCCTTATTTTTCTGGACGTTGTTCCCGGCAGGCTTCTTTCCGTTGTTGTTTGGCGTCTTGCTGGGCATGACGATGGGTTTATTTGTGTATTGCGAGAATAGGATGCTGAAGCTGTTGATGGCGGTAGTGGAGAATACTGTTGACCCCGTGAGTCGTGCGCGCGCCTCAGCTTGTCGTGGCGCTGAGTTGGTAAGGCCTGGACAGTATTGGCTTGAAGAATGTACGGTACCGAAGCCGAGAGAGCAAGGCACGCTTTGCGAAAGAAATTAAGACTGTGGTCGTCGTAGGAGCTTGGTGCTGTAATGGATTGAGGGAGGTTTAAGGTGATGCTGCTGGTTGCTTGCTCATGCTAGGTCACCAAATGGAGACCGGGGCGTGGTGACTGGCCAGTGGGCAACTGAGGCGACTGCTGAGAAACTACTTGAAAGGGCTGAAAAGCTACTTGTTTTCGCGTCTTATTTTGCGGCGCTCCGCTGTAACTCTCAGGTATTCTTAATACCTAAGCTGGCAGCTTGTGGGTCCAGGAGCAGTGACGTTTCGATGTTGCCTGCAGCCTTTTGCACAACCTTAGTTAGATTATCACGATGCTTATGTAAATTGTGCAACTATTATGCTAGTCACTTCTTGCAGACAGGTAGGTACCAACACATAGGTGTCTAGGTAAATGACAGAGACGAAACCTTGTAGAATAGCTCTGAAAATCGAGAAAAGGCTTGTTAACCAAGAATGGATATGCAAATAGTACCGCCTCGGGAAACAAATACGTGACTTCTCTTTTCCTAATGTTGGCAAGAAAGATGGAAATTTGGCGACACTTCAAGTTCCGGGACTAGTTATAGCAAGTGTCGAGTCGTATCTAGGTAGTAGGTAGGCGTGTATTATTTGCATCATGGTCTAGAAGCTCAACTCTTGCCTATGGGAGAGGCACCTCATATCATGTTCTACCTTCCTTCCGAGAATAGCCTCATCATACCAAAACGAATACCCCTTGACGCCGATTTGTTCCTGGTATACACCCAACGCCTGTTTTTGTAAAATAAAAAACCGCAAGAGGCCCGATGTTCTTTTTACTCGCAGATAGACATTTTCATATCCACCACCACTTCCCCAGGGCAAGAGCACTATTCACCCTTGCCAGGCATGACTTTCGCCGCCTGGACTGCACTCATTTTTGCAATCCATCCAGTAGATGGCTGAATCTTGCGGACAGTACGAAGCTCATCAGACGAGTATCCTGGGACACGGATGTTGTAAGTTCTCTCCAGGACAAGTTGGATGTCGCGAATCTCCAGCACTTTGGAACCACGCTCCTTGGAGTTTCGACACGCCGCATGGAGGACACTGTCAACAAACGAGTCTGCCATATTCAGGACGTTCTAGGACGAAATTAGTAATTTCATCTCAACTGTAGTGTGCGATCAACTCACCTCCTCCACTTCAGGAGTGAGCAAGTTTCCATCTTGCCCCTCGGCCGGGCCTCCGCACACTTGCCGAACGAGTTCGTCCAATTTTTTCTTGCTCAAAACGTGATCTCCCTCAGCTTCATGATTGTAAGCTGGAATTCTAGCCATCGCCGGCTGGTTCATAACGCCGCCAAGGGTTCCGCTTCCTTGGGACATTGTAGGCCGACCAGTGTTCACGCCGCCACCAACCGAAACGCCTTGAGGCACGGCTGTAGCCTTTTCAGGAAGTACCTTGGGGATAGGCATTTTAGACTGCATTGGTGTTTGTTGAGGCTGTGGAGGATGGGCATGCGGATGACCTTGTGGTGTTGGTTGCTGGGGAACGTTAGGTCCCATCACTCCTTGATTCACTGCACTACCCGGTGTTGGTGTTCCAGTTGCGGCAGGCCGGCCAGGTACCGAAGCACTTCCTGGAGTGTTAATAGCCTTCTGGTTCGCAAGATCCATCGCAGCTGAGTGACTGAGAGCTTGCTGATGACCCGCAGCCGTGACTGGAGCAGAAGCCGCCGCTGCTTGTTGGGGTGTAGGGATCCGTGGTGCGTTCTGCTGGGTCGGCGTCCCAGCCTGATTCTGTGCAGCTGCCGAAGCCATCGCGGGATTCATGGGGGGAGCACCAGGTTCCTGTTTAACTTGAACTTGCGCCGCTGGTAGTTGCTGGCGTCCTGGTTGAGGTGTCCCTTGCGCGGGACGTACCTGCGCCGGTGCTGTTCCAGGTGTTCCGTTAACTGGGGAAGCTCGACTAACGGCAGCTAACTGCTGCTTAGCAACTTCGACAGCCGCGTTAACAGGGGCAGTGTTAGTTTGCGCGTTGTTCTGTTGCTGAGCCGCTTGAGGTTGGGTTTGCGCTGCCTGGGTTTGTTGTTGTTGTTGCTGTTGTGGCCTCGGCTGTGCTTGCGGTTGATTTTGTTGTGTCGCTGCAGCCTGCTGCACTGGCTGATTTCCTTGTTGCGACAACCTGACAGAGTTTTGTGCTTGAGGTTGAGTTTGAGCTTGGCCAGTGCCCTGCAGACTTCCCTGTTGCTTGCGCACATTGTCAACCCATTTGTGGGCATCCGTATGGGCTTTGAGCTGCTGATCCTTCTTCAATTGTAGCTGTCGAAGCTCATCTTCTTTGAACGGCTGTCCGGCCGCAGCTCTATCATTAATGATTTTATCAATTTGGGCCACCTTTTGTTTGCTCGCATCCATAGTCATCAAGGCTCGGGTATAACGTTCCTTGATCTCTTCTATCCATTTGGTGGCCTCGGCAGCGGATTTATCGATGACGGACTGGGGAGCTCGAAAATTAATCTTATTAACATGCTGCTGGATATGATCGGGTACTGGGTTTCGTCGAACGGCAGCAGCAGCAGCTGATTGGTTACCTGCAGCAGCCCCGGCAGCTTGTTGCTGAGGTTGTGCTTGATTTGCTTGCCCAGCAGCGTTCTGTTGCATTTGCTGAGGGCGAGCCTGCTGGTTATGGGCATTCTGTCCTTGCATTTGCTGGGATCGTCTCTGCTGGATCTTCGTGATAAGCATCTTCGAGAACTCTATGATTTTTTGACGGGCAGCAATGTGATCCGGGCTGTTCTGGGGAGAGTTGTTGGCTTTGTTCCAAAGACCCTGCAATCCGGCCTCGTACTTGGACTTTTCCTCGTCACTCAATGTTGGAAGGTTTCTGATCTGGTTGGGTTGATACATAGGTGGTGGGCGTTGCTGTGCCTGACCAGCACCAGCTTGCTGGCCTTGGCCTTGGCCTTGCTGGCCCATCTGAGGATTCATAATGAGCGTGATGGAATAGGGCTCGAGGCAGGGTCGTTGCTACGGGACGGATCGAATGGTATGGGCACAACGATAATACGAGGTGGAAAACGTTACGTGGGTAGAAAATTGGAGTAGACAAGTGTACAGCACAACAAACAAGAGGATCAGAAACTTCAAGACCAAGAATAAAACCTATTGTTAAAATCTGGTAGTGTCGTGAATCACTTCACAGACGCGCGCGTCGAAGAGAACGTGAGAGCGACACGGAATAAGTCTCGGTCCGTGTCTTTGTGATCATGACTGGGGTGTGGTAGGGTACTAAGGTTGGGTCTCGTGGAGTGACGGAACATGAGGTTTGCTCAATTTAGTGGAACTGGTCTAAATAACTAACAGGCACCTAGGCACCTAGGCATGTGTTAGCTCTGGGGCAAGTCTGTCAGGATGGGCTGGAGCTATCAAATCGTTGCTCGTTAGGTGTCATCATTTGTTTTCAAATTGTCGGTCGGGGTTTGACTTTTTGCGCGGGGAATACGCCATGTGGATGGAAACTTCAGCATCCATGTTATATGACCACACATACGGAGTAGTAACAAGTCGATTACCAGCGTTATTAAGAACCAGATTTCCGTAGCATCGTTCATGCGCCTAAGTGCATTGAAAGACCTAGTTGCTTTGCTTTGCTTTGCTTTCACCTCTCTGTTTCTCAACCTTTGACTTACCAGTTGTCTCCATGCTCAGGGTTTCCAGGTTTAAACCACCTTACCTTTCCATTTCCCTTACCTTACCTTACGTATAAGTCAGCAGCCAAGGCAATAAAGAGGAGTTAATAAAGTACATAAGCCACTGAAGAATCTCCCCAACGATTACAAGGGTCCAGCTTTCCCCATGCATCCAATTTCACCGGGGTCTTTATCCAAGCTTAGCCATAGTTACCCTTACCTTAGCCCATTCATTCATTCATCTCCACCGCAGCCCGTTCATCTTTCCATCTGGCCATTGCCTGCCTGTCTTATCTTCCCTTCCTTCTTTTTCCTCTCTTCTATTCCTCTCCAGCCGTCTCCTCGAGGTCGATATTTGTTGATTAATTTGCGCCATACTTCGCTGTCAACTATCACAAGCTCATAGAAGTAAATTGCCAATATGCGCTTCTCGTCCTCCACTGTTCTTGCGGCTCTGCCCGCCCTTGCTGCCGCTCAGGACTCGCCTATCGACCAGTACAAGGCCCAGTTCCAAAATGTCATCGGACAGTTCGCCTCATATATTCCCAACCCAGGCCGCCATGACCCTGTTGCAGCCGCTGAGGCGAAGGCTGGTTCCATGAGACTCAACGTCCTGACCCTAGAGAACTGGAAGCAAACCCTTTACGAGCCTGTTTCCGCTGGTGCTACTACGCCTGAGGAGTGGTGGTTGCTCATCTCTGGCGGCAACAAAACCTGCTACGGTACGTTTCCTCACCAGGAATTTACACTATATGATTTATGCCATGACTTTTTATTACCACCGTGTCAGTCGTAATGAACTGTTGCTAACATGTAATTAAAGGTCGATGTGGAACTGTCGAGCAGGCCTTCAATGAGACCGCTGCCAAGTTTGCGCTCCTCGATAACACCCCCCATATGGCCTACTTGAATTGCGACAACCAGCCCATTCTCTGCAATGCCTGGTCTGCGGGTCCCGCCAGTCTCTATATCATTGAGATGCTCCCCGAACCTGCGCCCGTCGAGATTTATAGCAAGAGGCTTAACTTGACCACCACAACCTCCGACACTCTGGTTGCCTTCCACGAGTCCGGCAGCAAGGACCAGTTCCATCTCCTTGACAGCAGCTGGTTCCATCCCTTCAACGGTAAGCTTGCCGAGTACGGCGTAGCTGTTCCCTTCGGCTACCTCATGTGGGCTATGGGCCTCATCCCCAACTGGCTCTTCATGCTCGTTGTCTCTTTCGGTAGCCGCACCATGATGTGAGTTATTCCAACCTCCGGGCCAAACAAAAGTGATACTAATAGCACCAGGTCCCGTCGTATGCAAGGTGCCAACGGTGCCCCTCAGACTGGTGCTCAGCGCGCCCAATAATTCTTTCTTAGCAAACACTTGACAGGCTTTAGTGATGGAACCGTCAAATTGTTCGACATCTGGGAAAATGTTGATCTGTTGTGCAAATATATGAAGTTTCTGGCTCAGAGAGATCATGATCATTCTCGTGAAGTTGTAGACGCCGTTGAAGTGATCTGTTCTTTCACGATTTGTTTTCGCAAGCTGCTTCTACGTTTTTGAGGCCATCAAGAACCCCCTCGCTTATTCGGCCATTGGCGACTTTCCCATATCGTAAATCGCTCAATGATCCTATAGTCTGTTGTACAGAGTCTAGCAAGGTTGCTTCTTCCTCTTTCAAATGTGCAAGTTCGGCATGTAGTGCACCTGCGGCACCCTCAAGTTCTGGAATAACAGAGTTGAGAGTATGTTTGGCGGTCGCTGCACCAGAAGCATCTCCAAATAGCTGTAAGCAACGTCGGTCAGCATTCGCATGATTATGTGTACTCGTTTAGACATACTGCTCGCTCCATCTCAATCTCGGCGTCTACATCCTCTCGCTCTGCCTCGCGCTTAGCCCGCACGACTTCTCGCCGCATTGTGATCCCTCGTTTCGCTTCATGTGCGATGTTCTCGGCGACTTGGTCGAGAAGATCCGTGCGTTGAGCTTGTAGATCTCGAAAGAGTGATCGAACCTGAGGTGAAGATTGTAGTGGACGGGGAAAGAGGGCTTTGAATTGCTCGAGTGTGACGATAGCGGTCAAAGGAGATGGCTGTATGAGGTAATTTGCAAGAAGCTCCGCTTCTGTTGGTGCCATGTCTATGGTTTCGAGCTGAGTTAACCCCCGTGCGACTGTTGAAAAGGACTCTTGATTCTGAGAAAGGTATTGGTCCAATTATGTTCAGCTTTGATATGGGATGGAATCAGGACGCGTCTTGGAAATGAAGCGCGTTAAGTGCCCCCACATTTAAAACATACAACCCCAGCTTACACAAACAGGACGTTGTTCAGGAATTTCAGCCTACCCAAGCTTTCAATGCCTGGATACGAGACAATAGGGGGGATTGATAGACCTTTCTGAATACCATCCGGCTTCCTCCTCGGCTCTTTTCCTCTTCTTCATGGTTTTCCCTCTTTGTTGATAAACGAAATCTCGTACAAACACAAGCTGGGAACAGTGCAGTTACCTTATGTACAATACATCCATTTTACATGATATCATACATTTATGACTCTTGGGCTTCTATCTAAACCTTGGAGTGCCCGCCGGCGCTCCTCTTCCATCACAACTAACAACAATAGTAATAGTTGAAGCTGAGCTGTAGTCAAGTTGACCTCGAGATTTGGTCATCCTGTACCAGCAGTCAACGAATCAGGTTCCTGTCAAAGGTCCAAGAAACCCGCCAATGTCTACTCACGAAATACCATATTATGTCTTCTTTCTGGTGCCAGCACTCGGCAGTGAAAGGATCACGATAGCATTAAAATTGAATGGCTCAGGGGCTCTTGTATCAGCTGGGCTGGTTTACATAGAAATAGTGTAAAAGCATAAAGCATACTGCTCATGACCCTTCTGTTGTCTGCCAGCAGCAACACAGTTCCCTAGCTCAAGCCGTCCACTACGTGCACCTGACCTCGACAGATATGTATCCGAAGTACTTCAGGCTGGATACCACGATGAAGAGCAACCTAAATGATAGCTAGACGAGCGAAGGTGAGGTCAAGGACGATGTGTAGGTATGGAAGTGTATGCGTCTCTAGTGGATTCAGGTGTAATCTGTCGATTTACTGTAAGTTCAAGAAACTGGATGGTTTCAAAAAAGAAAGAGAAGACAACAGAATAGAAGAGAAGAGTAGCACAGGCGATGTCTAGTTTACCAATCTCAGTTCCAGTGAACTTCAAAGGTGCAAGACCTTTTCCCAGTGACCAGAACCCAAATTGTCTTGAATCCAACATAGATTGGATGTCTCGAGAGCGGGCCTGGGGCCACCTCCCGCTAATTCAGCCCCGTGTAAGCATTGGCTTTCCACTATCCACTCCTTTGTTACCAACAAATCCCTTATCTTATCACATCCATTCAAGCACTTAGGTTCCGTCAGCTTTGACTCTGAACCAACCTAAGGGGCTGTCGCGTCGCGTGGTCACAGTGAACATCCCCTGTTCCCTCATTAACGCGAACTAAGTGTGTACCTTACCTTGTCCAAAGTAGGTACCTTACCGTAAATTGTTAACAGAAACCGGTACCTGCACTGTATCTGGGCATCCAATCTCATCCATCCATCCATCCACCCACCCATCCATTCCCATACCCATTGTTCTTATTATCAACACTCATCGATTTTGGACTTGGCTAGACTTTGGAGAACTACATCCGTGCTTTGTTAACTTTGCATTTATACCACTTCTTTACCACTCTTGTAACTTCTTACCTTTTTTGTTCTTTACATCACAGACATGGCTCCTGCTCGACAGCAACCGGCGCCACCGCCGTTCAGCAAAGATGAGAAAGTGCTCTGTTTCCACATGGACATGCTCTACGAGGCCAAGATTATGGATGTTCAGCTAGGTGAGAAGCCCAGTGACGGATACAAGTACAAAGTCCATTACAAGGGGTGGAAGAACACCTGGGACGACTGGGTGCTGGTAGACCGTATCCGGCCATTCGACGATGAGCACAAAGAGCTGGCTGCACAGTTGCACGCGCAGTTGAAGCATAACATCCAACGAAGCACCAAGCAGCCGAAAAAGGGCCTTAGAAGTGGTGCTGAGTCTGCTAGAGTCAGCGAGGAGCGATCAGGCTCTGCCACTGTTCAAGGAGGCAGGGGAGGAAGACGAGGCAAAGACTGGGAATTGGAACAGGTAAGAAATTCTTTGCTCGTTGATATTACTTGCTACGTTGCCCAGATTGCCCCACCCAATGCTTTGTTTGTTCTTTTTGCGAGTGTTCTCCGGCTATTCTGGGCTGTGATATGCAAAATTTGGCCTAGTTGGCCATTTGGTGAGACTGGTTGAAAGAAGAAGCATCTATACTCTGTCACACTATTCACCAATGCCTCCTTATCTCAAAATTGGGGAGAAGGTTGTTATTGTATCAAAGTGTGCTTTCCCATCTGATCGGTTGAACCAGGGCCATACCGAGCCTTATATTGTGATCCATTCTACGCCTACACCCAACACTGCCTATGGCGCTGCCGTTTTCCCCTCCATGATTCTTTTCTTGTCACTCCTCGCCCTTGTCCCAACTTCATCAAAATCCCACTTTGACAAGGCATCATTTCTACGCACTGCATCCTTTCTCTCCTGCAGCTCTTGTCTGCTCTACCGTTTTCAAAGTTCCCGTACTTCCTAGTCTTCTTCCTCCCATCATAACATTTCCCTTACTTAAGCACTTGCCCCCTGTCACCCCCAGCCCTTCATCAACGGCAAGGCACTGCGGCGTCATGGAATCGACGAGCGGCCTTTCTACTCCGCAAGGCTTTTTTCCTGCCTCCGATGCTCAAGGCTCTCCTGCTTTGGCTCAGCCTGACAAGTCGATGGATTCCCTTACCTCTAAGAAGGTCAAGTTGACCAAGCTCAAAGAAATCAAGGACCATCTTACTTTTCTCCCCTCTAGTGGCCATCGCTATGTAACAGAGTCGGGTAAACTGATCCATGATGATCGCTACGCTATGCCCCTGACCGTCGAAGACGAGCCAAAGCAGCCACGTCAGAAGCCTCAGAAGCCTAGTGCCAAGCCCAAGCCGCGCTCATGCGACCAGCTCGAGACGGTATATCGATCCCATATACACTCCTTGATTCCATGTGTCTATGCAGCAGCCACCAGCTGTTTCACAGCTCGAATAATTCTCCATATACTAACCTTGCCTTAGGAGGATGCTTTCCACAACAAACCTATGATCAAGCTCCCAGTACCCGACCACATTCAAGCGATGCTGGTCGATGATTGGGAAAACATCACCAAGAACAACCAGCTTGTCCCTCTTCCTCACAATAAGCCAGTCACCAAGATATTTGAAGACTATCTTGCGCATGAGCGTCCACACCGCGAAGAGGGATCTTCCAGCATGGACATCTTGGAAGAAGTCGTCGCAGGCTTCCGCGAGTACTTCGAGAAGGCTCTTAGCAGAATCTTGCTGTACCGGTAAGTGTAATCGCTTCTCAACATTTCAGTCAACTGACTGGGACTAGTTTCGAGCGCCATCAGCACATGGAGCTAAAGAAGCTCTGGGAGAACACTGAAGCGAACCCAGAAATCACCAATGTCTGCGATGTCTATGGCGCTGAGCATCTTGCTCGACTAATTGGTACCTATGTCCCTTCACCTCCAGTCATAGATAATTTCTTGCTGACTTGGTGCTGCCAGTATCTCTCCCCGAACTGTTGGCGCAGACCAACATGGACCAGCAGTCCGTGTCCCGTCTTCGAGAGGAGATAGGAAAGTTCAACGTTTGGCTAGGACGTAACTGCGAGACATATTTTGTCAATGAGTACGAGACTCCCAGCCAAGAGTATATTGACAAAGCTCGTAGCTTCTGAACAGCACAGTTTGCCTAGGAAATCATGGTTTCTCAGGGCTTTTGCCTTCGCCACCGTCTCCACCACTTGAAACTGATTTCCTGGGGCAACATCAGTTTAACTCTGGTGGATGGTCAGAGAGAGACAAACTAGGAGTTTCACTCACATGATGACACATTTTGGGGTAGTGCGACTTGCGGTTGGGATAAAGGAGGGCTAGACACGCACGTAATTGTGAGGGGGTCATCCGTGATACATCTGTAATAAGTATCGTGTTCGGGGTGTTTAGGGTCTCAATGCGAAATTATTGTATTTCATTTCTTCATCCAAGTGATTTGTGAATTAAAACTCGATGTGTCTTGATCGCACTTCTAGAGTTTCGTCCTATCTTGCACCAGCTTTTGTACAAGGATCATTACAGTATAGTACACTCCCCTTTCTTTTCCTTGGTATCACATATTTTTACATTCTTGGCACAGCCTTTTCAACATAAAACCCAGGATCCGGCGTCCGCGCAGCCTTTACTTCTCTTTTGCTCAGTGCGCGATCCACCTCCTCGACACGAACCAGCTCCTTCACCTTGAGGATCATACCGGCGAACTGTGGGTGAACGGGATGAAAGACGGTCTGCATACGACGGCGCAAGCCCAAAGCGGCGAGGACACCTCGTGTGCGCTCGGGAAGACCGATGGCGGAGCGATGCAGGGTGATGCGGAAGAAAGACATTGTTGGTGGTTTGTAGTGGTTGATCCTTGGGAGAAATGGAGCGCAGGATCTATTCTTTGTGTGAGCGAGATCTACCTATGAATAGGAGATGTGGACGACCTACCATAGATAGCCTGCAATTGGAATCGAAGAAGCCTCAGAAAGAAACACCAACCCGCCATTCGCGTTTCGTCGTCGGTCATCGTCAAAGCATGAGCTCGAGGATCGGCGTCAAAATCACTGGGTACGCCAAACCGCTTTGGGAACATATCATGTGACCATCCCAAGAGGCCTTCTCATGATGAACCACGTGAGTTGAGTCATCCGCCTCAGAAATGTTCAAACTTCGAGTGGTATTTTCTCCAAGTTGTGTTCATAATTCAATAAGTTTACTGAGATGCCGTAGCTCGTTTTCCCATAATCTAATATCTATGGTCGCAATGTTTTCTTGCAGATATGATCCAAGATTCGGGAGCTGGCGAACTCTACACACTGGAATGAAATTCGGGTCGATACAAGGAGAGTGATTCGAATTGAAAAGAGGAGGCTTCTCAAACCACCATACCATCTTCGTCATGACATATTAAGCATGTAACGCGAAAGGATCTCATAGCAAACATCAACATTCATGTCTATAGAATCAAGCGAGTAATATGGAGGTCCATCTTGCGGCCTCCAGCACTAGTTACATTGTATTGGAATCCTCATACAGACCGTCGTTATTTTCCACGACGCGTCCAGGCCGGCACAAAATCATCAAATGCTCGACGCCTTATTTCTTCCTTTCCCATTTGAATTACCATTCTCCATCTCTTACAGAGAAACTTCCACCCGGCCCTCAGCACCAGGGGCTCCAGCCTCCCGAAGGTTAGGGAGGAGGTAGGTGATGTCATCCCAAGGATGACGGTAAAGACCAGTACGCAGACGCTTCTGGTCAAGGAAATGGGCAATGAGACCAATGCTTCGGCCAAGAACAAAGAGGCCGTTGAGAACACCCATCTTGAGATAATCTTCAGCTTCCTCAGCGGAGAATGCACCGCAGTTGCGGACAAGATCGACGAAACAGACAGCAATGCAACCATCAACGTTAAGAATCAGGTTGTCTTTCTTGGAGGTGGTGACAGTCTCGACAGCAAGAGCGTAGTCAAGGAGCTTGTGGCTAGGGAAGTTGTTGAGAACGTATTCCTTAACGAGCTCGACTCGGAGATCGGGGTTGTTGCGGGACTTGATACGGTGTCCAATACCGGGGATGAGCTTGTTGGCCTTGCGCATGCTGTCGACGAAGTCACGGGGGCTGAGACCCTTGTCGAAGGCACGAGTGAACTCCTCAGCGGCACCGTCAAGGGCACCACCAAATCGGGACCCAATGGTCAAGAGACCAGAGACGAGGGCGCTGATCAAGTCCTTACCAGCACGGGTAGTGATAATGGTGTTCATGGCACCAGAGACGGCGGGACCGTGATCGGCAGTGAGCATGAGAACCATCTCAAGGAACTTGGAAGCGTATGAAGGCAGACGGCGGCGGAACCACAGCAGAGACATAACACCACCAATGCCGATATCCTCCTTGAAAACGTCGGAGATGGGCATACCAGCGTAGAGGAGCTCCTGGCCACGGTCATCGGAGATGGTGGAGATGAAGGCGGCAGGCTTTCGGATGAGACCGAGCTCCTGTGCCCAAGAGTAGTCGAGAGGGATCTTGGGAACAACGGGCTCGGGCTGAGGAACGATAGTGCCTTGGGAGACAAGCTTGTCATACACTTCCTTGAGAGTGGCGGGAAGATCCTCGAAGGTAGCAGGTACGTAGAAGCCGGCCTCCTTCATCTTCTCGTTCTTCATCTTGGCAGTCTCAAGTTGAGAGTTGGCGAAAGAACCAGCGTGTCCGAACTGAACCTCGGTCTTGAACATGCTGGCGCAAGTGCCAATGGCCCAGGCAACGATGGGCTTGGTGATGATACCCTGCTTAACAGCATCAATGACCTTGTACTCCTCAACACCACCAACCTCACCGAGCAAGACAAGGATCTTGCACTCAGGGTCGGCCTGGTATCGCAGGAGATGGTCAATGAAAGTGGTACCGGGGTATCTATCACCACCGATGGCGATACCCTCATACACACCGTCGGTATTCTGGGAAATAATGTTGTTGAGCTCGTTGGACATACCGCCGGACTTGGAGACGTAGCCAACGGAACCCTTACGGTAAAGCTTGGAGGCAACAATGTTGTCCATCATACCACCAGTGTTACCAATCTTGAAGCTGCCGGGCTTGATACCACCGACCGTAGCAGGCCCGATAATGGTAACACCCTTCTTCTTCGCGACGTGGGCGATCTCACGAGCTCGCTAGAGAGTAATTGTTAGTTTTTTTTTTTTTTTTTTCTGGTACATGGCAATTGGCAAGTACTTACTCGCTCAGGAACACCCTCAGCAATAATAGCAATGGTCTTGACCTGAGGGTTCTCCATAAGCTCCATGGTGGAGCTGTAGACACTTCTGGAAGAAGCAAAGTTGACGACAACGTCGACATCGGGGTGCTTGCTCATTGCCTTGTCAACCTGCTGGTAGACAGGCAGCAGAGTCTCGCTGGTTCCCCAATACATCTTGCTAACGAATTGACCACCGAAAGTGTAGATGATACCGGCGACCGAGGGCTTAGAGCGCTTGCAGATGAAGTCGAAATCGAGCATGCCCTGGACGGCTCGCGGCTGAAGACCGTAGACGAAGCATCGCGTCTTGTCGGTGAAGAGAGCGTGCTCGGGAAGAGGGCTCAGAGGTCGGCTGGGAGCCGGGAAACGCTGAATGTTGTCGTTGGCCGACAGGCTACTGGAGGAAGCGGGAGCCATTGTGAATATCGAACTTGAACGGTGTGAGTAGAGGCGGGAGAATTGAAGGTTTAAAGCGCTGGGGAACCAAATAAGGTGTCAGCTGCTGAGTAGAGGAAACGCTCTGAGCTCTCTGGGGAGAAGTTGGCTCAAAGGAATTAGGTATGGAGGAGATGTATGAAGAGGAAGATGTGGAAGGAATTGAGATGAGAAGAAGAAACGGTCGAGAAGATCCGTCAGTTGAAGGAGACAAAGTCGGAGACGAGACAAGACGAGGGGGAGGGGAGTGAGTGGATGGGACGGGACCTAGAAATCAGGAGGAACGACTGAACGTCTCTGGTGAGGTGGGAGGTGGGCAAGTGAGAGCTGGACTGGGCTTGGGTTTTTGGGTTTGGTTGACTTTCAAGGGTCGATGAGGCTTCTCTCAGCAAGCAGTGGACAGCTGTAGCACCAATTCGCCGCGGTGCTATGTCCTGTCGGGTCCTGTTTGAGGTCTCACCACACCCAAAAAACTTAGTGGGGTGACGCCTCTGCAAATGCAAGGACCGATGCTTGGGGGTTCAAGTAACGGGTACCTCAGGTACAGTACATCGAGGGGCAGGAAGTTTACCCCTGTTGGCCCACCTCCCGGTACATCACTAGCCACCGCTCGCACCAGGTTTCTCACGCAACCCATAGCCCATAGCCCATAGCCGCATCCAGGCCATATTTTTGGAGCAGATGGACGGGAACAAGCTCACTCCCTCGTTTTTTGAGAACCAACAATTGGGTCTTGCCTAATGCTCTTTTTGGTGATATCTCTTGAGAAACTCAATTGCCAAGATGGGGAATTTCTCGGCCGACCAAATGGACGTCCAATGTCTCTAGACGGCAAGGGGTGATGTAGTTGAATTTGATCAACCAGCCAGTTGGGGAAGAAGCCTGTGTTTTCTTTGGGGATGTCGCTTGTTGCAGGGTCCTCTTTTTTTTTCTTGTTGATCTGTTGAATGGGTTTTTTTTTTTTTTTTTTTTTTTTTGTCTGGTCAAGGCGGTTTGAAATTGAGCTTGAAGACTGGAGCTGCCACACCATAAGGGGCTGTTGTCCATGCCAGTCTGTACTTGTAAGAGGCGTTGTAACGGCGCTTATCCCCACTCTGGCCCCGAGAAGTTTGAATAGCCAAATTTGAGACCATCTAAACCATCAAGTACTATGTAGTAAAAAATAGTGATAATGCCTAAAGAATCTGTGCATATTGTTTCGCGGCCAAGAGAAAAGAGACATGTCCATCATGGTCCAGTGAACGCTGGGATCATCCCGTATTCTCGTGTGCACTGTCAAAGATCTTGCAAGATCATCGACATCTCATGAACTGACACTTGAGTTCACTAGTCTGTCCAACTGACAGTACAGTGATACTCGGAATGCCGTAAGCCTCTGCTTCAGGAAACTGGCAGGCTCATGATCAGGTGTCCTTGGTCAAGTCGGTGATTTTCTTGGCTGGTGGTGGTATCGCGTTGAGGTCCGACAGCCTTCCAATCCTACCAGAAGATGGTAGGGGGATGGAAAGGCGGCATGGAATCATTGTTGAGTGGGACACACATGCTCACATTAGCCAAGGGCGGCTGGACTGAAGCTAGCCCTACCACTTGGTACGGATACAATAGCAAGGCTAGGAAGATGAATCAAAGTGAAAGTTGGCTGTCACTATAAACAGCTGCATTTGCATGACTGCGCTGAAATTCCCTACCCGTCAAAACGAAGCCACTTTCTCATCTTGGGTCTTCTGCTCCTGGACTGTCTAAACCGTCCGATTGATGTTCCACAGATGGTCTGCAGTTCCAAAAAAAGGCATGAATGCTTGCACAGCCTCTCCTGTCCTGTAAAGAAATTTCTCTCCACCGAACATCGGAAGCTTAGATATGCGATTTGATGGAGACCGAACCCGTAGCCAACCGGTAGTTGTGGGTTCGGAGTGAATAGCACTGAATAGAATCGGATAGCCTAGATAGCTCAAGAGCTCGAGGTGAGGCGAGGTCCATCATGGAGGGGAATGGAGGGGCAGGAAATCAAGCTTAGACCATGTCGGGGGTGGCGTCCAGCCCACTGAGCCCAGGCGCTGACCACCAAAACAAGCCACTGGGCTGGTATCACCTCGTAGGCTCACTTCACCTTGAGTTGGTACCTCCTCGAACTCACCGCAAGGTCAGCTTTGGGCACTTCCCCCCGGAACCCGAGTCAATCTTTGCCAATCTCACCAAATGGAAGACTTCCATTTTTGTTTTGCTATCCAGGTCTTTGGGGCAGGCGACTCGCTTCGCGGACCCCGGAGCCAACCGGTGCTTAGGCCATCTAGGTACAAGTTGTACGTATGTTGATATCAGGACCATAGGTGGTCTTCCCCAAAAAGCCATCAAAAAAGACTCAGGAGAAGAAGTGGCCGAACCTCATGAAAGCTTCCGAAATTCTGAATTGATCAGGTTGGGCTGGATAGAAATCGGATTGCAGCGTGCGGCGTCAGACTGCTGCGGTTTTCGGCGGTTTGATGAAATTCGAATCGACCTGTCGTACGTAACTCAAGGTGTCGGTCGTCTCCCCCTGGTCCACTCTGGTCCTCAACAGCTTGGAGTCGGAGTGACATTGTCCATGTACCGGTACTTGACAATCCCTCATCGCTTTTTGAACCCCGTCCCCAATGGATTTCAGGGCCCAGGTACCTCCGCCACGCGCTGATCAACTCTGTAGCTCCAGGTACCCTCCACTGACCGCCCACCCCAGGCTACTAGCGCAGGCCACGCCAGGCCAGGTTGTCGAGCGCCCCTCCACTCCCCCTTCAACTTGACCCCTCCACTCCACCCGCTTCGGGTGTCTTCCCCTTCCATTGAGCTTCCTTCAGTTCAGGTCCAGTGATTTTTTCGAGAGAGCTCACCCTCAGTCACACACTCCTCAACTTGCAGTGTCTCGTTCCAAACTCTCGCTGCTTCTTTCTATTTGCTCCTCCGTTCTCACCTCTCTCATCGTCTTGAGCAATCTTCATCCTCTTCTCTTTCCCCGACTTTTTGCCCATCTCTCTGTCATAATCTCATCTCTCTCTCCAATCCTCACTTTCGACTTCATTGTTGCAGCCCACTTGAGCTCGTGTACAGTGGTGAGTGTGCTTTTTCCCCCGCCGAACGGACGTCGACTCTTCTCAAAGTGCCAAAGTCAATTGCAATAATTGCTTCACTTGAGCATTGCGTTTTGCGCTCGTATAAACCGCTGTGAAATACAT
Source organism: Fusarium subglutinans (assembly GCF_013396075.1). Taxonomy (NCBI): domain Eukaryota; kingdom Fungi; phylum Ascomycota; class Sordariomycetes; order Hypocreales; family Nectriaceae; genus Fusarium; species Fusarium subglutinans. Next base: position 7,369 of record NW_023502121.1, on the reverse strand, counting down.
TGTTTCGTTTTGTCAGCCCTGGCTGTTGTTTCAACTCCAATCCTGAGCTGAACCATTCGAATCGATTTTATGCCTGCGAGATAATCCCGATCACCTTTGGACCAGACCAGACTCGGCATTTGCTAACCGTATTCTGTTCACCAGAATTGAAGAAAAGGAATAAACCGGCACTCGCCAATTCATTCTAAACTCTGCTTTTCTCCTCCTCTCCTCATAATTAAAAATGTCCGCCAAATCGATTCTCGAGGCCGACGGCAAGGCCATCCTCAACTACCACCTCACCCGCGCTCCCGTTATCAAGCCCAGCCCTCTTCCTGCGCCTACTACTCACAACCCCCCCAGCAGACTCGCCTCGCTGCACTTCCCAGAGGACGCCAGTGTTGAGGATATTCTGAACCAGGCTGAGGTCACCTACCCTTGGCTCCTCCAGCCCGACGCCAAGTTCGTTGCCAAGCCCGATCAGCTCATCAAGCGACGAGGAAAGAGTGGTCTTTTGGCTCTTAACAAGACCTGGCCTGAGGCTAAGGCTTGGGTCGCTGAGCGAGCCGGTAAGGAGCAGCAGGTTGAGCACACCACTGGTGTGTTGAGACAGTTCCTTGTCGAGCCTTTTGTTCCTCATCCCCAAGACACTGAGTACTACATCAACATCAACTCAGTCCGTGATGTAAGTTGAAGCAATGTTCCCTCTTGTGTTTTTGGATGAGTTCCTTGGGCACTTCATATTCCCAGTATGAAGATCCTGAAATCGAAAGAAGGGAATAGGAAGAGAGGGAAAGAATCTGAAGAGAAGAAAGGGGTCTGCAGCGACTTGTATTTGCTGCTCAGCGTTGCATAGTCTAATTGTGGGCTCCCTCTACCTGTGCCGGCAATCCTTCTTTGTACCGAAACGGGCGAACGGATGCTGCGATAAGAAATCGTCGGGAACAACCCCCGTTCTTCTCGGTCCCTTCCGCGATCAACCCCACAACCAGTACCGGTTTTCCGGCCTACACCCAACTGCCAAACTATCTGGACCTAATTTACTGACGCTTTCATCTATAGGGCGACTGGATCCTCTTCACCCACGAGGGCGGTGTTGATGTCGGTGATGTTGACGCTAAGGCTGAGAAGCTTTTGATCCCTGTGGATCTCGCCGAATACCCTTCCAACGAGGAGATTGCTGCTACTCTCCTCAAGAAGGTTCCCCAGGGCGTCCACAACGTCCTGGTTGACTTCATCACCCGTCTCTATGCCGTCTACGTTGACTGTCAGTTCACTTATCTCGAGATCAACCCTCTCGTTGTCATTCCCAATGAGGACAAGACCTCCGCCGCTGTCCACTTCCTCGATCTTGCTGCCAAGCTCGACCAGACTGCCGACTTCGAGTGTGGTGTCAAGTGGGCCATTGCTCGATCTCCCGCTGCTCTCGGTCTTACCAACATTGCTCCCTCTGCTGATGGCAAGATCAACATCGATGCTGGCCCTCCCATGGAGTTCCCTGCCCCCTTCGGTCGTGAGCTGACCAAGGAGGAGGCTTATATCGCTGACCTCGACGCTAAGACTGGTGCTTCCCTGAAGCTCACCGTACTGAACGCCAAGGGCCGTATCTGGACCCTTGTTGCTGGTGGTGGTGCTTCCGTCGTCTACGCCGATGCCATTGCCTCTGCTGGTTTCGCCGACGAGCTCGCCAACTACGGTGAGTACTCCGGTGCTCCCACCGAGTCTCAGACCTACCACTACGCTCGAACTGTTCTGGACCTTCTCCTCCGTGCTCCCCAAAACGATGAGGGCAAGGTTCTCTTCATCGGTGGTGGTATTGCCAACTTCACCAACGTCGCCAGCACTTTCAAGGGTGTTATCAGGGCTCTGCGAGACTTCGCTCCTAAGCTGATCGAGCACAATGTTTCCATCTGGGTGCGACGTGCCGGTCCCAACTACCAAGAGGGTCTGAAGAACATGAAGGCCGCCACTCAGGAGCTCGGCCTCAACGCCAAGATCTTTGGCCCTGAGATGCACGTCTCTGGTATTGTACCTCTGGCCCTTGTCCCTGGCAAGTGGGAGGAGAGCAAGGCACAGGAGTTCCAGGCTTAAGGGGTTGAAAACTTTACCAAGGGATTGGTATAGTATGAAGGGATGAACGACTTTTTGTACTGCAAGATAGACAAACGGGTACCAGGCGGTGCGATGCAATTTTGGGGCTTGGGACCAAAAATGGTCTAACAAGCCGTGTACGGCAGTATTTGAGCTATAACGGAAAGAAAGCTAATAGATCTGATGACACTTATGGATTTAATGAGCCTCTTAGTTTTCCAAGATGCTTATGTATTAAGATGCTGCATAGCAGCTCATTGATGTTGCATGGATAATAAATACATTCCAATGTATCATGCGCTTACGTGCAATTTTCTTCCGTACTTTCTCTTCTCATTGTTGATCAAGCCAGGTTGTTTTATTGAGCTCGTTGTATCTTGCTATATCTAGAAGTGAATACCTAATCATTGTCTCTGGCGTAATCAAGTAAGAGACTCGAGTCGTGTAGAATGACAACAAGGCAGAATCTTGTTTGAAAGAGTAGCATCAGGGGGGGTTGATTAAAACCCGTTGTCGTTCAGCACATACAAATAGAGCACGGAGTAATCGCCTCGAAGGAGGTCTATAGGCACAGTTGTAAATGTGTGCTGTGCAGTAATCTTATTCGCGGTTCATGTTGATAAGGACAATAGGAAAGGAACTGTACTGCCTGTTTCATGTGGATGCAGAGACTGGGCAATAACGGCATGATAAACAAATTGGCGGCGGGATATGATGACTCTTAGTCAACCAAGTACTGGTGGCATTGAGGATTTAACATTCAATATGTCCTACTGTCCAGTTACTTCCATATGCCACAGCTTGACAGAGTTGTGCAATCCTGAGCAATTAAGTCCATGTAATTCTTAAGTTAATAACAAACTGTGTATCTGTGTAAAAAGCTCAAATCGGGAGGATCTCGAAACCCTTCCAGTGAGCAGGCTCATACTCTGAGCCTGAGAAGTAGTCGTCATGTCACCAGATGGTAGGGTGGGTGATATCGTATACTTTTCGTATCTGAAGAAATCAAACGTGTCATAACTTCCCGTTCCAAGCACCAAAGGCAGCACATTATCAGTGTTCTGCTTGCTTCTTGTTCCTGTTCCAGACAGGCCCCTAAAGCGCAAACACCATGGCCGCCAAAGGTAGGGCCATAAACCAAGCCAAAGGACGGTTAAGAATAGCAGCGTCTTCATCATCCTCGCCATCTCCACCGTTGGAGTTAGTGCTGTTGTCGGTGTTGGTGCTGTTATTGTCATCGGTAGTCTCGCTCCCTGTGTCTGCATCGTTCTTACCAGACGCATTGGACTCGTCGTCCTTCAGGGGGATGACCTTAAGGTTCTTCATAGCACTGCCGTCAGCGTTACTGACATCAAGCTTGACGTTCCAGTCCGAGATATCGATGATCTTTCCGCTAGGCTTGTTCTTAATACCGTTGTCGACCAGCTTTTGGGCATCATCAGGGATAGTTGGAAGAGTAAAGTTGTTGTCGAAACCGCTATCCTTGATGATGCTAGCCTTGCAGGCCGGAACCTTCGGGGAGCTCTTGCTTGCAGGCTTAGATTGGACATCCTTCCAGTTGATCCTAGCAAACTGGTTCTTGAGGCGGTTGAAATCTCCAAGAATGCGAAGCTTGTCTCCAGTAATCTTGACGAGGCCATAGTTGTTGTCCTCCTCAGTATACTCGTACACGACGCCACCCGAGAAGACCGGGGTCATTTCGTCTCCGTACATGGCTTGAGTCTCATTCCAGTAACGGGGCTGAGGTTTGTTGCATCCATATTCACTGAAAAAGATAGGGATAGAGGTTGAGTTGAAGCCAGCTACAAGATCATCGTAAGAAGAAGTCTCAAAGGTGGCCTCGGGTCCACACCATGAGTAGGAGTTGAGCGCAAAGAGATCAGCACGGCTCATATCACCCTTGTCCTCTGCATCGGCGCACTGAAGATAGTTCCACGTATCCCACAGAACATCGCGGACGTCAGCGGCAGAATAGCCAACAGGAATTTGGCGCTTCAAGTTGTTCTTGATGTAGTTCTTGAGATCGCGGGTGACAGCACGGATATACTGAGGGGCAAACTCAGCAGTGGCCTGATTGTTGATAACCTCGTTGGCGGAGAAGAATAGAAGAGTATTTGGGTAGTTGCCAAACGCCTCGGTGATGGCAAAGGTGCGATTAAGGTAAGCTGTGTAGTAACTCTCCCATGGCTTCTCCGAGTGAAGAGCCTCACCAGGCAGAGGAGAGTTGACATCAATCATCATATACATGCCGGCCTAACAAAGTATGTTAGATCATCATACACGTAGGCTAAGCCAAATCACTTACCGCATTGAAAATACTAGCGCACTCATCATGGTTGATGTTAGGATCCAGGTTGTAAACACGGATCGCATTGATACCAAGAATCTGCATGAGAGCAGCATCTCGCATGCATTCGTCTTTATGACTGAGAGGATCTCTTCCGCTGGAAGGATCGTAACCGGCACTACCTCCAGGTTGGTAGGCCATACCAACAATCTGGAATTTGTCGCCAGTCTCGGGGTTGATGAAGTCAGTTCCCTTGATCTCTAGAGGAGGTACGGCACCGACAACCGCGGCCCCAAGGGCCATAAGGGCGGCTTTGATCTAGTACGCATGTCAGTATGCGATGTAACGAATGGTAATGCGCCATGCACAGTGGCGCAAGGTGAGGGAACATACAAGCATAGCGATAACGTGCTACTGAATCTTTCTGTATCGGCTTTTCCCAAAAGTCGTGGTAACAGTGCGAGGTTCGATTGTAGACCTGGAAAGACGCAACGTAAACAGCTTGATTCACAGCAAAAGGTTGTGTTGTAGACTGATGGTGTTGGTGACGAGCGCGGGTGAACAAAGACCTTAGGTAGGTAGGCAAGGTAAGGCAGTAGGTAAAATGAAGGCACGAAATGAGCCGATCTCGATGAGAAAGAGCGATAAGAAGCGAAAGGACCACAATTCGACAACAACCGCTTGGCGAAGAAGGAGCGTATGGGGCTGGAAGAAAGAGCAAGCAACGAGGTGGAGGAGGAAGAGTAAGAGTGGAAGTGGGTGAAGGTTAGGATAAATGTCAGCGACTGACAGTGATGGGTCAACCAGCAAATATTGCTTCAAGGTGGAGGCAGAAGTGTTACAACCAAACGAGAAGATTAGACGGGAGCAGATATGAGCAAGTGCAGTATGATCTAGATTCAGACAAAATCCCAGTCCAGCGGAAGAGGCAAGCTCAAATAAGAAAGGATACCGAGGCCAAGCATTTAAATCGATGAAAAGGGGATTGATTGGTGCATAGATCCCATCGAAATCAACAATAAACACAAGACATCAACGCCGCAAGCCTGGACCGTTTGCAGACTGCAGTCTATTACACCACTATCGGGAGACCGGCCATGGCATTTTGGCTCTTAGCATGAATAGATCAGGTCCCGGCAGAAGCCAAGCTTGAAGCCAAGATACGTAGTCTAAACAGGTTAATAAGTAATATGAATAGCAAACAGTACCGTACTTCGGCGACGCTAGATAGATGCCATTGTATCGTCCCAGAAGAAGGTGAGAAATTACAATCAATCAACATCGATTGCATGTCATCTACCACAGTACGGAGTAACTCCCTCATTATTCTTGCCCGAACGAGCCACTGAAGAATTACAGGACCCTTGTGTTTACAAGGATCCGCGACCTAGTCGAGTCGTTGCCGGGGTTCGTTGGCGCTGGATGGGAAACTCGCTTTACTGTTTGCAGTCTAGGTAGATTCGGCGATTGAACGATGAGAACGGGGTCTCAAAGGCAGGTTGACGGGAACGGGTGGACAGAACAGAAGGAATCTGAGACTGTACATAAGACAGATATCAAAGTCAAAAGAAAATATACGGGGATGCTCAACATCCATTGGTGAATCACATCTTCTTGTCAAGCCCTTTGACCCACGTTGTATGTGCCATGCTCAGATCTGATCTGCTTCGATCAATCATTCCTTGTTGTTCAAGACAAATGACCGCCGTTGAACGGGTTTCCTGAACGGTCCCACCATGTTTTAAATGTGCACTTGTCGCTCGACATCCTTGCACCACTGCTCAGTGCAATCTCTAGTTACCCAAGTTAAATTACTGACAGCTTTGACTGTAACAGCGTTTTTCTTGGCATCAATATCGCTATGTTAACAGGGAGCTATGTCGGTAAACCGTAGGCGATCTTTATCTTTGCTCCCTAAAATGAATCGTGCTGCATACCGTACCGTTGTAGTACAGTTGTAGTACACTCTCCTTGGGTCACCACATGTTTGCAGCAACACAGCGAGTTAAAATGCAGCGTTTATGCCAGTTTGGCCATCAAATGATTTTGACTTGCACTGTTGTCGTCTGAAGATGTAATCCTGCAGCCAATGGTATAACAGGAGCTCACCTGAAAACTACATGTCGTACCCAATGAAGATGCCCTGTTCATGGAACATATCATACATAAATACTTGGTCATGAGTAGCACCGAACCCAGAGCGACGCTTTATTAATTGGCTTCTGTGTCATTGATCAAATATCTGTGATATTCCGTGACCGGAGTTAGTTATTGGTAGCGTAGAGATCATCAATTCCTACTTATGGTAGCTTATAGCACAGTAAGGTCCAAATACTCGGGCATAATGATCTTGGCTGAGGCTTGTCTACACTTGGTATCATCGTCTCATGAAATATAATGTGAGAATTGAGCTATCTCCTTTATTTGAACGATGCCGAGGTTTTTGTTCATCACAATGCGCTGGAAAACACTCGGCACTTCAAAGTTGACCACCAGAGACACAAGACAAACACTTACCGTTACTTCATAACATATAGGCAAGAAACAAAGACAAGATTTTAGCAGAAAAAACCGACCAAGATGAGCTTTCCCAAAAGGAGATTCGAGCTTTATCGGGATATCTACCTTTATTGTATCTTAGATTTATGTTATTCTGGCTACCCTATACTTATAGAAATCCATGTAATTAGTTTTCTATAGCACTTCCCTCCTATATACTACTTTCTTAGTACCTTTTACCAAGAAAGCTATTAGTAATATTAAAATATAAAACTAAACTAACTATCTAGATACTTTTATAATACCCCTGCCTATAGCAGGCATATTAGTAGGTAGCCTTTTTAACCTTAAATAGTAAATACCTTATAATCTGTAATTTATTGCTTAAAATGCCTAGCTTGCAGGACAGGAGTATCTTCTCTTAAATATAACAATCCCCTAATATAATAATTATAATATAGCTCCTGCTATCCTATACAGTAAGTAATAAAATAAAGTTACTATACCTTAAGT